>NC_045030.1:162423426-162423529 GCF_008632895.1 Mastomys coucha
AGCCCTGGCTGTCCTGGAATTCACTCTGTAGATGAGGCTGGCCTTGAACTCAGAAATTCACCTGCCTCTGCCTCCCAAGTGCTGGGATTAAAGGCATGTGCCC
>NC_045030.1:162423555-162424579 GCF_008632895.1 Mastomys coucha
TTTTTTAAAGTGAATGGTCAAGTTTCTCCAGCGTACTCAAAACAGTCACTTATGATTCTTCAGACTTTTTATATCAAGATGCATGGATTGAATTCCCATTCTTGTAAAAATCTAAAGTTCACCCAAAATACCACAATCACTGGTATTCTTTCTCTGCTTCTATCACAGATGTTTTCTCTGTCCCTTCTGACCTCTATTACCACTCTGGTGTCCACCAAAAAAAGAGAGACCAAGGCCTTTTTACTTGGACTCTTCTAGAAAACCACCTGTCATGCAAACAACCATGACTTCAAGACTATTACAGTAGGAACACTTACTCTAATGCCACAAAAGACAAAGTAAACAAATGTCATATACCATACAATATACTTGAAAATCAACTTGTATACTTACAAATGTGTTACAAGAGATATGGCCCTGATTTTACTACAGAGTCAGTTGGCTTCTCTCTAATCCAGTAGTTCCCAAACTGTAGGTCATGACCCCTTTGTGGGGTCAAATGACACTTTGACAGCGGTCCCCTAAGACCATTGGAAAACACAGATATTTACATTACATTTCATATCAGTAGCAAAATTACAGTTACGAAATAACAACAAAAATAATTTTATGGTTGGGGGTTACCACAGCTTGGGGAACCATATTAAAGGATGTCAGCATTAGAAAAGTTGAGAGCCACTGCTCAGGTCTTTTCTAACCCATACCAGTTTCTTATATTGCTAACTGAAATTCTCCTCACTTTTCAGAGTATTGCCCCCATGTTTTCATCAGTCTGTCCTTTGTTTAAGCAACATTAACCAAGTCAGTTCACCTGGAGGGACTTCTGACTTAGCTATTAAGTTTACATGTATTTTTACCTCTTTACTGTACTAAAGCATTGGTTGGTTTTACTTTATTCTACAATTTTACCATTTAAGAAGTAAATTTATAATTAGTGACAGCAACTATTGGGTTTTGCATCAATATGGAATCACTACAGAAAATGTTCATGTAACTGGTGACAGAGTTGGATTTTTTTTTTTTT
>NC_045030.1:162424987-162439276 GCF_008632895.1 Mastomys coucha
GGCAAGTTGGATCTTTTGAATACCTGCGTTTATACATTTTTTATAAATATGTATACTTTTCTGTAGCTACACATATATATACTTTTTACAGATTCTTCAAATTGATAATACAGGAACAAAAGAGTAATTAAATTGTATAGTGTATAGTTTTCATGACAATATTGCACTTAGGCAATGTTAATTCTGACTCCTGCTTCACCACAATTTCCTCATGTGTAGGACAGGAACAATAATACAATCTACCTAAGAAGATGAGTATAAAAATTAGATGAGAGACGTACGCAAGGGAATTGAAAGCTCTTTATTGCCCATTCCCAAGCCTACGCCCCTGAAAGTGGCAAATGTTTAAAGGATGCTAATAGTAAGATCTAAGGTGGTCTAAGTTCTAAAATTATCTATGAAAATAAATTAGTAAGGACAGCTAAACATCATTATAAAAGTCACATCATTCAGTTGGAAGAGTAGGAGTACAAGGACATAATAGGCCAGAGGTACAAAGGAAGGTGAACAGAGAATATGTCTCTAAAAATTCAATGTGTCCAAGGTTTGCAGTTATTTGTGAATATGTTTATTGCTAAAAGATATATATTAGATGCAAAGTTGAAAGGAGATAAGAAGTAACAAAGCCTGTCATGGATATAAAGAACACTGACAATGGGCCTTTTCTATGATCCAGAGTTTCACACCTGTGCATACATCCAAAGAAAGTGAATTCGTTAATTCAAAAATACAACTGTACTTCCAGGTTGATTTTGGTACTATTTATAATTCTCACGATATAGAAGTAGCATAGATGCTTATCAACAGATGAATGGATGAATAAAATATATATGTACACAATGTATCATAAAGAGTGAAATCATATCATTTGCAGCAGAAAGAGAGAATGAAACTAGAAGACAGTTAAGTGAAATCATGTTAAGTGAAATAAGTCAACTATAGAAGAAGTGATAAATGTTAATTTGAAGCAGAATACTGATTCCTAGAAGCTTGGCAGGGATGGGGAGGTTAGATAGCACGTACCAAACCACAATTAGTTAGAGGAAATAAAATTCTGGTCCTTCATAGAATAGTGGGAAAATAATAGTTCACATTGCCTATATATGTTTTATGGACTTGGAGAAAGTTTCTCAAAGGCTTACAATGAAGGCATTATGGGGAAAATAAAATGCTAGTTACTGATCAGTGCATACTGGTCAGGTAGTGCTTCATACCACACTGTGCTTCAATAATGTGTACAGTGATGCATTCTATTCTCAATGCACAAAGATTATTGAGTGTTTGTCTATAAGTAATTATTTCATTTTTATAAGTTGGCTTTAGAAAACACAAATAAATAATTCATTTAATAATTTATTACCAAATAATTTATTTATTTTGTTACAGAGTCCATAACTTTCAGAATATTCTTGTTTCTCTTGCCCTTTGAAGTTGAGTATATCTTTGTTCTTTTTAAGTCACTACTTAAAAATTGAACTATAAACATAAAGTATTTTTCTGTATTGTGATATCTCTGAGACAAGTGTAATGATATGGAATCCAAATGTCTTTATTTGGTTATACATTCATTCCAAATGTCTGTTTGTGCATATATGTGTTGAATACATATGAACTGCAGGCTGGTCTTGTTATAATAGAGAATAAATAATATGTGAATTTATTACTACTTCTAAACACTCTCCTTGGAAGTGATCACTGAATAAACGCCCTTCTAAATTATAATAATTCCTTTGCACTTTTTAGTTGTTGATATTCCTTTCTTTGATTGCAACTTATCAAGTTTTGCTTATGCTAGCAAGTTTCCCCCTTTTAATTAGCTCATTCTGATTTAGGGTTTGCTAAGAAACCATAGGCTCAAGTTAGTTACAGATATCTGTCAACTGCAAGCAAGGAAATATTCTCAGCAAGCATGGCCTGCTCATGAGGGGGTCACCTGGGAGAAACGCTAAAGAAGATTCAGTCTTATAACATTGGATGATGATTTCTAGGAGGATGTTTTCTATTGTTGCTTTAGGATTCTGTCTTCTGGCTTAATTTCTGAGTCTCAGCAGCTTTTGATTTATGAGAATGGTCATTGGAGAAATAGGTATTGTGACTATAAATATAAATATAAGTATAAATACTGCAGACTGTTCATGTCAGCTCGGGTCTCAACCATTCTTTTAAAGCAGACTCATGATTGATTGTCAAATATTCTAGAATCATTCCAAGATTAACTATTTTTAGGCAATTGGAACCAAAATGAGCTTTTAAATGTCCCATTTGATACAGTTAATATGTTTGGAGTTATTTAAAATTTATTCTGAGAAAAACGTATGTATTTTCAGTATTGCTGTAGACAAGCATCTACATAACACTGTTAAATTGATTATTGTTATATATCAAACAACTTTTATAATACTCATTTTTATTGTTATAATATTTTATAAATTTTAAGGAATTTGACAAAAAAAGATATTGTAGGTTTTGAAGAGGGGGGTCTCTGGGAGGAGTTGGGGTACAAAAGGGAAACAAGAATGTGATTTAATTCTATTTCCTTAAAATATGTTTTTAAATGTTAACAAATTCAGATAAGTTGAAATCATGTAACTTTTCTCATCGTAATGCAATAAAAGTTAAAAAAATGTTCCATTTGTAGACCTCCACTCATAAGAAAATGCAATGTCCCCGTGGATAGGAGAAAATTCAAAAGACACCACCACTAGGTGAAGAGCTTCAGACAATGACAATGGGTACAAAAGGAGAGAAATCCAGGTTTTTCTCCTTTTTTTAAAGGTAGGACCCAAATCCTAAGAAGTCAGCCCTAAATTCATGCAACTACTGGATTAACTCAAGAATTAGAGAACACATGGTCGGGGAAACACAAGAGTTGGAAGAAGGATAGTGTGTAGGAAATGCAGATATAATATACTCATGTAAGAAATATTCAAAACTTCACTTTTCCAACGAATAGAAAATATCATTTTCAAGGAAGAATATTTTCTGGGATATAATTGGAGTTGTCAGCATTTAGGTACATCACCACTTACTGATTCTGGCAAACATTGGCTACTTTTCCTCAACTGCAACCCTTGGAGTGTACTGTGTTTTATACTTCCTTGGAGGATTTTTGGTAACTTTCTCAAAGTAGATATTAAATGGTTGGTTAAAGAAAATGTTAAACCTGCCCATGAAATTGTGAAAATCTAGAAAATAATGTGGCTTAATGTGAATTCTTCATAGGCAAATACTGCAGTAATTTAGGTGAGGTACTTGACTAGCTAGGAAAGATCTCCTGTCTTCATAGCCCTTCCTACCTCAAATCTTCCTTCTTATCTCAATTTGTACATATATTTACCAAAAAATTAAGTTATATAAGGAACTCACTTCTGAACACCTACGCCTCCCAGGATTCCATTTCATCCTTTAAAGTGATTGGTGTATTCTATAAACCACAAAGGAATAAAAGACAATTGGGGCACAGTATTTTTTTCTATCCTTCAGCAGGATTGATGAGTACATAATATACCCAGTCTTTCATAGACTCTGGGTTTATTTAGTGCTCCTTTGGAGTGGGGAAAGGAACTAACTAGTACCCCTAGAGCTCCCAGGGACTCAACCACCAACCAAAGAGAACACATGGAGAGACTGATTGTTTTGGTAGCATGTGTATAGTAAAGGATTGCAAAGTCAATCATCAACGGGAGGAGAGGCCCTTGGCCCTGTGAAGGTTCTGTGCCCCAGTGTAGGGGAATGCCAGGGCCAATAAGTGGGAGAGGGTGGGGTGGCAAGCATGAGGATGAGGGAGGCAACAGGGGTTTATTCTTGTTGTTTTTGTTTGTTTATTTGTTTTTTGGAGGGGAAACTGGGAAAGGAGAAATCATATGGCATGTAAATAAAGAAAATATCTAATTAAAAAGAATCAGATAAACACACAGTACTTTTAAAATGAGAAAACCCTTTTTGATTACATGTAGATAATACCTTAGTAATATAAATATTCACAGAAAGAATTCATATAGCTTGTAATTTGGAAAGTCTGCAGGCATTTGCTAAGTATCTGGTGGAATAACATTCAATGAAGGAAATTATATGCAGATAGAAGTATGTTGTTTGGTTTATAATTATCTGGCAATTGTTAGGAGTGAAAATGTTATACCTGAGTTAACAGATGTAAAATAGTAATGTAAAAATAAGCTTTTTCAAATTTCTGCTTATTGGCTAGAATACAACAAAATACATTTTACTTTCTATTTCTGCCCAATACAAATACATTGACCAGTAATTTCTATGATGTCAAGGGGAGGGACAAACTTGCTGTTTGGCAGAGGACAGACTACGTCAGAATTATGCCTGGGCCATGGATCCATTGTGCCTGACTTTGGCCCATGTACCCCAGTCCTTTGCATATTTACCAAAATGAATGGAAATTGAGAATTACTAAATAAGTTGTTGTTTAAAATATTCAATCTCAAATATGCTTTTTAAAGTTTTTTTTTAATTTTATTTAATCTTTTTTTTTTTTTTACACTCCAGATTTTATCCCCATCCTGGTCCACCCACTGACTGTCCCACAACCCATTCCTCCTTCATACACCCCTGTCCAGTTTCCACTAGGGTGTCCCCACTCCCACCCCACCTGACCTCCTCACTCCCTGGGGCCTCCAATCTCTTGAGGGTTAGGTTTATCTTCCCTGACTGAAGCCAGACCCAGCAATCCTCTGTTGTATATGGGTTGGGGGCCTCATATCAACTGGTGTATGCTGCCTGGCTGGTGGTCCAGTATTTATTTGAGAGACCTCAGGGTTCCAGGTCAATTGAGACTGTTGGTCCTCCTACAGGATCACCCTCCTCCTTAGCTCCTTCCAGTTAAAAAGTGTCAATTTTTGTTTTCTTTTGTTTTCTTGAGTCAAGGTCTAACTAATGGTGAGATTGGAACTTGATCCATAGTTCAAGTTAGCACCTGAGTCTTCCCTCTAGTACTAGAATTAAAAGACAATAACATCATGCCTTCTTTGAGAGTGACAATTTTAATAATTCCTGGTGAATCAAAAGTAGAAAATTGAATGAAAGAAAATGAAACACAGTCAAAAGTTTGGAAATTACCATCCATATTTTAATATATAGAGTTTTCTCCCATTGTTCTTGGACAAAAATGGCATAACATATACACTATGCATAACTCAGAGTCATAGACAAAGTGATAACATGTGTGTACAAAAAGTAAAGAACCTACTTAATAACTTTCATATAAAATATCAGGCTGCTTATAAGATCTGTTGCTAGAGATTACTGTCCAGAACAAACTAGAAATTACTGCATGAAATGAGTTCTCGTTTAGTAAAGAACAAAAACAAATGAAACGTGAAAAGGGTTGACATTATTTTATTGTTTTTTTTATTAGATACTTTCTTTATTTACATTTCAAATGATATCCCTTTTCCCGGTTTCCCCTCAAAAACAAAACAAAACAAAACAAAACAAAACAAAAAAATAAACCTTGTTCTCTTTCCCCTCCCCCTGCTCACCAACCCACCCTCTCCTGCTTCCTGGCCCTGGCATTCCCATACACTGGGGCATAGAACCTTCACAGGTCCAAGGGCCTCTCCTCCCACTGATGACTGACCAGGCCATCCTCTGCTACATATGCAGCTGGAGCCATGAGTACCACCATGTGTACACTTTGGTTGGTGGTTTAGACCCTGGGAGCTCTGAAAGTACTGGTTAGTTCATATTGTTGTCCATCCTAAGGGGCTGTAACCCTTCAGCTCCTTGGGTCCTTTATCTAGCTCTTTCATTGGGGACCCTGTACTCAGTCCAATGGTTGGCTGTGAGCCTCTACTTCTGTATTAGTTGTACACTGTCAGAGCTTCTCAGGAGACAGCTATCTCAGGCTCCTGTCATCCAGAACTTGCTGGCATCCACAATAGTGTCTGGGTTTGGTGATTGAGTAGGGGAAAGATTCCCAGGTGGAACAGTCTCTGGATTGTCCTTCCTTCAGTCTCTGCTCCATAGTTTGTCTCTGCAACTCCTTCCATGAGTATTTTGTTTGCCCTTCTAAAAGGGATCAAAATATCCACACATTGGTCTTCCTTCTTCTTGAGTTTCTTGTTTGTGGATTGTATCTTGGGTATTCTGAGCTTCTAGGCTAATATCCACTTATCAGTGAGTACATACAATGTGTGTTCTTTTGTGATTGGGTTACCTTACTTAGGAAACTGGACATAGTACTACCTAAGGACCCAACTATACCACTCCTGGGCATATACCCAGAAGTTGCTCCAACATGTAATAAGGACACATGCTCCACAATATTCATAGCAGCCTTATTTATAATAGCCAGAAGCTGGAAACAACCCAGATGTCCCTCACCAGAGGAATGGATACAGAAAATGTGGTACATTTACACAATGAAGTACTACTCAGTGATTAAAAACAATGAATTTTATTAAATTCTTAGGGAAATGAATGGATCTGGAGACTATCATCCTGAGTGAAGAAATTATTTTATTGTTATATAATTTACATACCATGAAATTGACCTCAGAATATGCAATTGAATGGTTTCTAATAGTCTTAGTATCTTGATGGAGTTTCTAACCATCTACATAATCTAATTTTCAAACATTTTCATTATCTGCAAACACTCGTTTGCAGCCCGTTTCCCCCACTCCTGATTCCCAGGAAACCACCTACTTTCATTGTCTATTGATTTTCAGTCTCTATGGATTTTCCTGCTTTTAATATTTCATATGGAGTTATACAATGCATGGTTGAAAACAAGATCTCTCAAAATCTCTGGCACACTTGATATTTGGAGTTAGCCAATCATTCACTGTGGTATGTTTGGCAGCATCCATGGCCTCTTCTCCCTATATTCCAGTAGAAACATCTAATGCCATATCAATCCCCTCCACCAAATATGACAAGCTAAAACTGTCTCCAGATATAACATGTGTCCAAAAGAGACCAATTGTTCTTAGTGAAGAATTGTAGTTCTAAGATTCGTATGAACTGAACAGTATATTGGGTGGTATGTAAATGGCTGAGGTCCTAAAAAGACCAGTATCTGAGGGTCTCTGAAACTCCATGCTTCCTGTCTTCATTTCTAATATTCTGATTCCTTTAAAAGTAAGTAATCAATCAATGGTTTTCATGTATGAAACTGTCAAAAAGTAAATAACAGTTACTCTATCATTTAAAATATAACTAGAACGATAAATGGGGAAAACAAATAATTATTTAAATGAAAATTATCTGGGAGATAAAAGTTCATGAAGTAACTGGAAGATGAAATTATGTAATTTTCAGTTTGCTGAAAAAAATAGGTCAATTTTTGTGACGAGGGTTTGGGTATTGGTAGAGAATGGAAGAGCATAAGAAAGTGTGAGACATAAATGTGATCAGATTGCATTATATACATGGATGAAATAGTCACCTAATAAGTTTAATTTTTAAAAAGTTACAAACAGGAAACAAGTTAAAAGGACAAGTAAATTAGGGCTGGTGGCATGGCTGATCAGGTAAAGGCACTTTAACAAATCTGATTATCTCAGTCCTGTCCCCATGAACCAACATGTTGGTAAGCAGAAGTACCTCCAAAAAGTTGTTCTCTGACCTAATAATGTACAGTAACACACAATTCATCATTGTATACACAAAGTAAAGCAATAAAGAAAAAGTCTAATACATTTTTAAATGAATAAGTTATACAAATACATTGCTATTTTAAAATAAAACGAAGTAGCACTCCATGCCAGTGGTTTTTATCTTTACTTAAGAGGCTGGAACTATGGTATAAATAGTATGAAAAATTTCTAAATTTAAATGTGAGCTTTCCCATGCTACAGCCATAAGAATATGTTCATAGTTCTCTAGGAGTTTAATGTAAGTCAGCTTTAAAATCATTCTGTGGGCTATAAACACTCCTTGAACAGCAAAAGGAAGCATGAGATTTGATTTATACCGTGGCTAATGAAAACAAGTAGGCAATCATTGCTTGATCATACCTTGCTAATCTAACAGTCTCTGGAGTGAAGAAAGAGAGGAAGTACTTGGGCCTTAGAACCTTTAGAAAGTCAGTGCATGAACATGACCTCAATTTTTTGTTGTTGTCCTCTCCTCCCCTTCCTCTTCTCTCCCCTCTCCTCCTCACCCCCTTTCCTAGTATTCCTTTTATCCCTTTCCTTTCTTTTTCTTTTCCTTCTTTCCTTTTCCCTCCCTTTCTTCCTCTCCTCTTTCTTTTTCTATCCTGCATCTTGCTTTGATATTAATAAGGGGTGAAATGTAGACTCCCTCCCCAAAGCCCGGACAGTAAACGCAGCGCTGCCCACCCGTTGAACGGAACTGGTTACATTCAGAAGCTCCACCCCCACTGAGCAAGAAGGAAGTAACTGATTGGACTGTTACACTGACGTAGTTTGGGGGAAGGGCTTTGCCCCAGGTATTTTACCTGTTGCGGGAACAAAGGAGATGTATTAAATTCAAGATGACTGAGTGACCAGACCTCGTGTCGTCTAATGTTTTATTTTTCCCACGTGGGTATGATACAGTATGGCTAGCCTATCTCTTCTATCTCTTTCAATCTCTTCCTATCTATTTATTACTCCTATTACCAGAAGAACCCTTTATTTTATTTACGTTGGCGCTGGCTGCCAACAGAAATGTCTCTAAATATAGAACTTCGGGCATCAAACATGCTGTATAAGGGTTCTACTACTGAACAGCCCCAGGAGTCATATCCTTAAAATCATGCAAAAAAATACAGTGAGCCAGTAGGCTTCAGCTGGAGATGATATTTAAAACATCCTTAATGTAGGGTGGGCTAGGATATTGTACAGATTATGAGTATTGTTTTGACTTAAGATGCTTTCCTATTATGATAAACTCATGAGAATATAACCATATTTTATGTTGAAGAACATTTGTATGTAACTTACATAATATGTGAAGTCATAACATGATTGAATATCTACCAAAACTGCACAAAAAGGAATCATTGGGTAGCACTGAGTCTCTACAGAGCACTTCTTGAAGGGTTACTCTCAACTCCTAATATAATTTAGAAACAGTGATCTTTAGTGCTCGTTACCTTTAAGAATCATTTGGGGAGTTTTTGAAGACATTTATGTCTGGGTTTCTTTCTACCCAGTTTCTCATTTAATTAGATCAAGCAAAGGTTTCATCTGTTACTGTGATTTTCAGTAACCAGGGGAGCTTGGAAAAGTATTGATGATTAGGTGCTATTTCTAGAACTTTTGTTTCTGTTGAATATATTGTGCAGCCAGAGTTGAGATCCATAAAGGCAACATATTGTTAACAAGGTGTTCTATTTGTAGGTTAAACCTTTACTTCATAAGAAAAGCTATGTTTTAAACAGTTTTGCCCAAGTCAATTTTTTTTCTCCTTTGGAGATTATTATTCAGTGTCATAGTAAGAGTAACCAACAAAACATTATTGCTGATTATGAAAGTAGTATCATATCTTCAGACCTCTAACACAATGGCAGATTCACAAGAAACACTCAGAGAACATTTGCTGATGATGAGTAAAATGTGTCTTTCATAGCCTCTTGTTTTATTTACAAACATTTCTTTGAAACTGTGTTTCTCGGAGTCCATGTGAGGCTGCTAACATGTTGATTCAATGAAATGGTGCAGTTTGTGAGCCACACATCTGACTGGGTTACTTTGGGTGTAGCTGTTTTGATTTTGTTCCCTCCCTCTGAGTATATGGTTTTGCTCATTTAATCAAACAAGTCCAGTTGTTTTGCCATTTTGTAGACACATTCTTTGTGTGGCCAAGAATCCTGTTTGCGGTGACCACACCACAACTAGATTTGAATGTGGAACAAACAAGTGCTAATTTGAATCAATTGTTAAGATTGCCAGCAACCAACCAATGTGACCTCCATCCATGGGTTCACTTAGCAACCCTGAAGGCAAGGCACTATGTTTATTCCATTATCATTTTCTCCATCCATCAAAAGCTCCAATCCTCACAAATGAGACAGTAAGAAACTCTAACTTAGGACATTTTTGTTCTTCATATTTTGGAGGTTCTCTTATTTCTTAGTACAAATATAACTTATGTTTGTAAATAGATTTTCCATAACATAGAAATATATATGGCAGAATGCCCTTAGGAATCTCACCATTAGGGCTGGAGAGATGGCTCTGCAGTTAAGAGCACTGACTGCTCTTCCGAAGGTCCTGAGTTCAAATTCCAGCAACCACATGATAGTTCACAACCATCCATAATGAGATGTGATGCCCTCTTCTGTAGAGTCTGAAGACAGCTACAGTGTAGTTACATATAATAATAAATAAATCTTTAAAGAAAAAAGAATCTCACCATCAAGTCAAAGCCACTATTTATATATAAAAGGATAATTCCTGATCTTTCTGAGAATTTAGACACCTTATACCGTTCTGCAACTTAATTAGCTTTATGTATAGTTGACATCTCTTCAAGTTTATACAAGGAAAGCTGCATCCTTCTTCCTTCATGCCTGTACAGAATTAGATTGAATAGATAACCCAGAATTCACATAGTCAATTGTACCTTGATAAACACTTACATTATTAATATCACTAGACATGTAATTATAATATAATATGGCTATTTATAACATGTTTTAATATTATATTTAGATATCAGTAACATTATGCCTGTAATAATGTACATATGTTTTACAATTTTACAGCTAAATAATGTCTACAAAATAAACCTATGTGTGCCAAAAGCAGAGGTAACCTAGGACCCTGAAGTTTTTCCAGTTGCTTTCCCCTCAAAATACCACCTGTTCTGTCTTTTCACCCTTAAGACTGATTTATCTTGTTTTGAGAATTTGCATTGAAAGGATCATATTCTGGCTTTTGTGTCAATGTGATAACTGTGAGATTTATGTGTATTGATTTAAGTGGTTGAAGATGTTTCTGTTTTTTTTCATCCTCGTTGCCTTGTAGCTTTCTATTATGTGGATAAGCAACAATATATCCTTTCTGTTTCAATGGACATTTTACTAGTTTATGGTTTGTGGACATTGTGAATAATGATGCTATGAACATTCTGCCACATATCTTGTGGTGAATATATGCACACATTTCTGTTGTCTTTAGGAGAAGGGTTTTCTATTTTGTTGTTGGTTTTACCCAAATATCTCACTAGGTATCTGACTCTGACTTCAAATTAGTGATGTTCTTAGGACTGTCTTTCGCATATTGGGATTGGAAATGTGTACCACACATAGCCTATTGTTGATATTTTGACGATTGAAGATGATGTCGAAGCTAATATCTTATTTTTTCTTTTATATATATGTGTGTGTGTATGAGGGGGGGGGAGAGATGCACATCTGTTAGTTTGTGCACATGTGTGACACAGCCCATGTGAGAGTATCAGAAGATAACTTTTAGGAGTGAGTTCTATCCTTGCACTGTAGAATATGAACATCAAACTCAAGAGCATCAGGCCTGAACCTCAACTCCTTTAATACTCTGGATCATCTTGCTGGCTTTCAAGTGAATATCTTTGTGAAAATAACTTGCATATTTTATAAGTAGTCTTATAACTGGAATGCTTAGAATTGGTGCATGTGATGGTGCACATGTGTAATTGCAGCCACTCCTAATTAGCTTCAGTAGCCCTGCTTGGGCTCTACAGGACAGAGATTGATTAGTCATGTCTTTTTTGGCATGCAAGGTGGCACAATTGCCTGTTTAGGGGATCTAGCTAAAAGCTTGGCTTAAGCCTCATTGGGTCTATGGACACAGAGTGCCCAGTGCTCAGGAGGCTGAAACTGTTCAGAGTTACATTTTGAGTAAGTACAGCAAAAATGCTGCTTGAAATATCTTAAATTTTAAGGTAGGCCTGCAGCTCTAGCAATTGATTGTAGCTGTGTCCCTTTACTATTAAAATAGTCTGTGGCATGGGTGTGGTGATGGGTGACCTTTGAAGTAACAGCCAAAGGTAAAGAAAATCATAGTCTTCTTTCTGTGACACTTCAGATAGTTTGCAATGAAATAGTGCCTCTCTGAGCTGTTCTGAAACATAAAAATCAAGAACAACCTAATGATTCATCCAGAATGCTAGGGCATAGGAGGAAAGTGCCAGCCTATTTCTTTCTTTTTTTTATTAAATTAAAACATAATTGCATCATTTCCCTATCCTTTCCCTCTCTCCTACCCCTCCCAAACATGCCTCCCACTCTGTCCTAAATTTGTGTCCTTCTCTTCTTTAGCCACTATTGTTACATATATTTACAAAAATAAATATATACAACCTGCTGAATCTGTTCAGTGATGATTCTATATATATACTTAAAGGGTCAACGACTTGAAATTTGATAAAGAGTGGGGGGATCAATGCTCATCCTGGGGGGAATTAATACTCCCTCTATAGGCAATTGTTAATTGTGCTTTTAGTCATTCATCTAAGAGTAGGGCATCATAAGATTTCTCCTATCTATATTTGGATGCAACTGGAGTTGGACATGGAATTACAGGTAGTTGTGAGCCACCATGTGGGTGGCTGAACTGAACCCTGGCCCTGAGCTCCAGCCAATAAATCTTTTTTAAAACATCAATTCTTTTTTAAAAACATCATTCCCTTCCCTGACTTATAGACTTCTTTTGAAATTATTATTTAATTATATTTCTTCCTTCCTTTGATCCCTTCAAATCCTTTCCTATATCCTCCTTGGTGTCTTTCTAATTCATAGCCTTTCTTAAAATTAATTGTTGTCACATAGATGTGTGTATATACATATATGTTCCTAAATACCTGCATGAGACTTTTCACATGAAACCCTTAGCATGGAATGGCATGAGATAAATATTCAAAACTGTTAACTTTGTTAGTTGTATCCTTATCTTTATTAAGAGACTGAAGAATTAAAATATATTCACATATGAGAGAAAATGATTTGGAAATGTGTGCCTAAAAATGTCCATAGGATAATATGCTCAGAGCTTTGAAATTTCCAGTGGTGGGTATGAATAAAACATTATTATGTGCTCCAAAGACAGAAAGCAGTATTTGGTTGCATCTATATTTTTCTCACAATAAAATTTGTAGAAACAGGAAGTAATAGAAAATGGTGTTCAATAGCACACTTAGGTAGTGTCTGGAAGAGTCTCAATCACTGTAGAACTAACTACTCTTTCTAGTAATACAAAGCTAATAAACAGCCAAACACTTTCACTTTGAAGAATAATATATATTCAATGCTGAAGAAATCATATTTTTATGTTACCTTTAGGAACTGTGTTGGGATGTAGTATACCTGATACCTTAGTCTCCCACTAGAGGTCTAACTTTCATAAAATCAGGTACTAGGAAACCAAGTCATGGGGATTGCTTCTGGAACATCCTTTCCCTGATTTCTTTCACCTTCAAAGCCAATAGCCCATCTGGCCCTTCTTCAGTAGTACCATTTTCCTCTCTCAATTCTGCTGGAAAAGGTTTGCTCATGTGGTTAGAGTGAGTACATCTGGATAATCTAGCACATTTGCCACATGTCAAAGTTGCAAATGTAATGAAATATATAAAGTTTTCTTTGTTAGGCAAAGCAACATATTCCTATATTCATAGATTTCTAGGTTCTAGGAATCCATGCATGGGTATCTTCTGCACTATTTGTCTCATTGTTTTTTTTTCATCATTTCTTAACATTAGTGATATTATAGAAAGCCAGAAAAACATTCCGTGGTCATCCTTCTTGCTTGACTCTGTTCTAACAGCACATACTGTATAGAATAATTATCTTGTAAGTGATGTTAAGTTCTTCTGGCTTCATTCAAAGAGCAATTTATTCAAAGAGCATGAGAGTAATTAAAACAAGGCTTCTGGGCTGTTCTGTGCAGTACTTTGTTTCTATCTTATCTCACCATGTAGGGAATAATATGTCAGCTAAAGCTTAACTGTGTATTAACATGTAAACTTCCGTGCTAAATATCAACAACTTATTGGTATTAAAATATAGCTTACCTACTTTTTGTCATACCTAGAATGAGGCTTACTTTTTAAAGAAATTAGCCCTAGGAATCTTTTAAATTTCTAAGTCATTCATGATCATTGGTGTACAAAAGGAAACAGAAGGATTTTGTACATTCTCTTAGCTTGGCCATAGCTCGAGTGGACCATGCACATTAAGTATAGACATTATGAATCTTCTCATACTTGATGATACCCCTATATCAAGAAGTGCTATCAAAAATGTATTTCCAACTCTTAATCTTTGGAGTCAGGTTGGTTAAAGTTTTTTTTATCTTGTTTTTGCATGTAAATATAGTTACTATGTGATCCAAC
>NC_045030.1:162439380-162453000 GCF_008632895.1 Mastomys coucha
AGAGAGAGAGAGAGAGAGAGAGAGAGAGAGAGAGAGAGAGAGAATCAAAATGATGCTCACACAAGAAGTTGTTTGTGAGTATTCACAAGAGCTTTATTCATAATGGCCAAAGAGTGGAATATAACTGAAAAGTTCCTCAACTAACAAAGAAACATAATATACTTTATATTATTTTACCATAAGAATTAGGAGATGATAAATGCTGAAACACTGAGACATCTCAAAATCATGCAGTCTGTAAGAAACCAGACATAAATTGGCCAAACATTATATGACTTCACATATAGTCGATGCCAAGTTAGGCGGATGCCTTGTGATAGAGTGTACACTAGTGTTTTTCAAGTGTTGGCATGATAGAAACATAAGTTGTAATTAATAATGGGTATATACTTTGTCTCTAAGGTGATGAAGGGGCTATAGAATTTAAATATGCCCAACAAAACAGTAATTTTACACTTAAAAATGTTCAACTTTATCTCTAGAAGTTACTTCCATTAGTTTCCCTACAATCCGTCAAGTCCCTCTATTATTTTTACAATTTGCTTTTTAAAACGTAAGTTTCTGTGTATTTAATTGCTCAGAGGACACATATGCATCAAAACAGAAGTTCCTAGGGAGCTCTATGAAACACATTTTGATGTATTATTTTAAAAATAGTATATTGAGTAAAAACACCCCAGAAAAACAGCAACTAAAAGAACATGACAGCTTGTTTTTATGTCTTACCTGGTGTGACTCTGTAAATTGCTTTCTCCCTTTTCAATTTCCCCCTTTACATGTTTGCCACTTAATAGGAGAAGCTGGGAAGCAAGATTTTTTTTTTCATTTTTTACTGGAAGTGGTTTTAGCTACTTTAAAACAAATGTCCCCAATATAAATATTCCGTGCTGGTCTTGTTTCCACATAACAGGAACAAATAGCTTTCTGTGTAGATATAGAATTGCTACTCTCCTCCAAACTACCTTTCAACCAACAAATATACAAAGGCACAAAATGTAAAAGCTGTTCTCTTCTAGGTATGATTTCTGGCCTTGGAAGTCTACATTCTGAGCAGATAGCAAAGGCACAAATTGAGAGAGTCAAATAGCTTTCCAGTGTTTAAAAAGCCAAGCAAATAGCTGAAATGTGAGAGACGGAGAGTGAATGTAATGGTTACATAGGAGGTGGTATCTACGACGTTAGACTTTTCTGGAAAATGACCTGACATTTAAACATCCCTACCCCTTCACTCCCCTCCCTAAGTTAGACATCCCCTGTGATTGTCTACATATGTCAAGTGTCTAAGTTACTGGAGACCTTCAAAGTATCATGTTTATTTTCTTTAACACAAAATAGATTTCCCATGGCCATGTTTTAACTCATTCTATATAGCATCCTTAGGAAACATATAATTTTATTGCAGAAGGTATTATTTACTTGTTTATTTTATGCTCTGTTCTGTTTCATTGGTAATGTCCCTATGTAGGGATGTTGCATGACTTCCTGGGAGACATGAACAAATATCTTTCTATCTTAGGTAAAGCACTAACAATATACCAGTGAAAATGTTCTTCACAAGATGAGCATGATGAGCCACTCTGTTTATTGGGGTTACTTATAGTAACTCAAAAGCAACTACATTGCCGAAATGCGCACTCCAACGTGGGTGGCCACTGATGAAACCTGACGATTCCTAATGAATATAATATGAGTATAATATGAAATACCCAAGTCTGTGATGTTATGAACCGGTCTCCTTTTATGTGCATAGATGTTTTAAAATAAAAATTTAGAACTGAAGGGGTTTGCAACCCCATAGGAAGAACAACAGTAAAAAGACCCATAGAGTACACATGGTAGAGGGGAGAACCCATGTCTCCAGCTAGATATATAGCAGTGTATTTCCTTTTCTGGCATCCCTGGGAGGAGAGGCCCTTGGTCCTGTGGAGGATCGATGACCCAGAGTAAGGGAATGCTAGGGCATTGAAGCAGGAGTGAGTGGGAGGGTGGGGGATTCACCCTCATTGAGGCATGGGGTAGATGGAGGGAATAGGTGGTTTGTGGAGGGAAAAATGGGAAGGGAGATAACATTTGAAATGTAAATAAATAAAATAACCAATAAAAAAGATAACTTTATTTTGCTTTTAAAATAGTAAAACAATCCATGAAACATTATTATCCATTTTCTCTGCCATATGTCTGGTGATTTTTTAGATAGTATTTCAGTAAAAGGTAAGCAAAATTTTGCAAATCACACAGGCTTTATTGTGAACTGAACACCACTGTTATATTAGGAAAACAGTCAAGGCAATATGGACATGACTGGATATGTCTGTATTTCAATAAAACTTGATTTATAAAAAACAAAGAAATGAACAAACAAACAAATTTTAGGATGAATATGGCCAGGATTGTAGTTTGCTAAACTGTGGAATAGTTGCCATCCCAAATTCAAGAAATGTCTTTGTATATGTGTTAGAAGTATTTCTCATCACAGGAAAGTTACAAGCTTTAGAACACTACTTTACAAGAAAATCAAAGAAGAGAGGCTTGAAGGGGAGCATAAAGCTGCCTCACACTTGTAATCATTCTGGAGAACTGTCCTGATTAGGAGAGAAGTGTTGAAAGGCAGCACAGAATAGGGACATAATATCCCTGCATTTCAATCCAAGCCCCTGTCAGTCTATCAAGGGGCAAGGACAAGATTCTTTATCTTCCTTTGCCCCAAATTCTTCATCTGTAAACATACCCAGGGGGGAGAGAGAGAGAGAGAGAGAGAGAGAGAGAGAGAGAGAGAGAGAGAGAGAGAGAGAGAGAGAGAGAGAGAATGTTAATACACTCATTGTCAAAAAGAATTGTGGTCAAAGTTGTGAATGCACAATAAAGGGTAGGGATAATAGTAGGTACAAGTTCTATCCACAAGATATTTCTTATTGCCCCAGAAATCTTGACCCCTGGGAACACACACAGCCCTATGCTTCTTTTATCCTTTCTGTGAATTAGTGATGAACAATCCACTGTGTACCATGAATAGCTGTGCTGCCTTTAAACTCTCATGGAGCTAATGAATTGTCATGTTATAGTTTCTTACATGAAAAAATTGTATCTGCAGATGAATTGTTATCAAGGGAAAAGGCGGCAAATATCACTGTAGAGAAGGTACACATGCACGAATCAGTGGTGCTCATCGGGACATACTAGGTGGCAACAGCTGTAATTACGAATAAGTCAATAGAATAATGGTATGCCTAAATATAGACTATTATGCTTGTTTCTACCTTCTGAGTCTTACTAATTTTTTTATTCTAAGATTTCATTTGTTTATTTATTTATCTACTTATTTACACATGTGTGAGAGAGACATAAAAATCTGGGCTGAGGAGAATATGTGGCTCCATTTCACTTACCATAAAAATGTTCATTTTTGCATTTTTATCTCATTTTATATATCAAGTAACTGACATTTAGAATAGTGGGTAAATCAGAAAAGGAGTTGGAATTCAAAGCTGATTGCTGGGGCCTCAGAGCCCTCTTTAAAATTACAATTCTACAAATTAGTTTCATATTCAAGTAACAACCATAGAAGGAGCAGATGAGGGATGAAGTCCACTCAGCTATGCAGTACCAATATAGCACCATTTTGAAGAAGAAATAAAGGGGAATTAAAAAGAGCAGATTGGCAGCTGCTTAACTAATACCATTAGAAATGGTCTTCATCTTAGAGCAGCTGGAGCAATCATGGGGATGTGAAAAAGAATTTTAAATTAAGAGTAGGTAAGTTTAGAAACTTGTCTTAATCAGTAGCATTATTAGATTATTTCTGCTGCCTGTTGCTGAGATGCAAGAGTACCTGACTTTCAAGTTCAACATGAGGTCAGTCATATTTTACCTGCTGCATGGGAGAAATTTGCCAAGATCAGTCAGTGAAAACATAAAGACAGTTCATGCAACATGTGTGAATGGACGGGTACAAGAAACTAGTAGTAGAGGTTGGACACAGTGAAGACAAAGTTCAGAACAAATGTTTGATGCAATCTGGGAGAAAAGGTTACCACCTCCTAGAAAAAGATTATGGAATTCATGTCACTTGATAGTATCATTGTTTCCCTAAGTCTTTACAGTGGTTCTCAGCTTGGATTGCCCACTAGAAGAGAGCTTTGTATACCTATTATTGCCTGATTTCCCAACGCCTCTAGAGAGTTTATGTGACATTGTACTCATAATGGGTATCCTTTAATTGCTTATAATCATCACAAAAAAACCACCAGCATCCAATCTTAAAATCTAGTGTTCTTGATTATGGAAGTAGCGGTCAGAAAGAGTAGGTACAGAAAAAAAAAAAGTGTTCTTCTCTACACCTTATCAAAACTAATGGTATCACATTCGAGTTTCTCTGTGAGAACCAGGAGACAATAACCTTATTTTGATATAACTCCCCAGGTATATAAGATAAAGTGTGCATGTCTTATTTCTTCTGAAAAATTGTGTCATTATTTCTTGCCTAACTAATTTTGCTTTGGAGAGCTCTTTTGAGAACATTCTTAAAGCTAGACATTAGGGCTAAAGAGATGTCTCAATGGTTAAGAGCATCCAAAGGGTCAGTATTAACATCTGTCACTCCAGCCTTAAGGCATCTAATACTCTCTTTTGCCCTCTGTGGAAACCAGGCACACACAAGGTGCTCAAACATACATGCAGAAAAACTCCCACCCACTTAAAATACACAAGTAAAGTTTTTAAGAAGATAGACTGCTCTGAAGTTTAGAAATATGATGATTTTTTATTTTCACTTCAAGCACTTGTTCATTTGATCTTTCAAGAAAAGTTTTACTAAATTTACTATTAGCCTTTTACTAAAAACAAATAAACATTTCTCTTTTTCAAATGAACTAATATGACAAGCCATTCCTGCTTTCTAGGATACCAATCTATTTGGGCAAAAAGCTACCTTCTTATGAGGAAATTACCCCCACCCCTTGCTCTGACTGCAAGATCACTGCCTCCAGTACAGACTATTCAAGAATATACTAAAACGTCATTAATGTTAGTGTTTCTTTACTGTGGTTTTAACTTTCAGCTTCATGATCTTGAGTAGTATTCTAGCTACCTAATGGTTTACAATAATGGCATATTTTGCATCTGAAATATCTAGCCACTATTCTTCCTGTAAACACATCACAAGGTGCCACAGGAGGATCAAGGTCAGGGTGCCTGGAATTCAAAGAGCAGCAGCAGGTATACAGTTGAAAAAGCAAGTGGTGGCTATGAAAGAAAGCAGAAAATCCCCATGCTTTTGCTGGTCACAAAGCCTCTTGACTTCTCAGCAATCCAAAGGATTAACCTAAAAGATGCCACATTTGCACTGAGCTCCTTAAAGGAATAGATGAATGGAAATATCCTTCACAATTTGCAATTTTAGGTATAGTCTTATTAATTCAGATCTAAATGGCAACTTGATGCTGCCTGTCAAAGGAGGTTAAGCAGACCAAAGAAAAGATCTATTTGTAATGATAGTGATCTAAGTGAAATTTTATCATACTATCTTAGGATGCAGTTCTAGTTTGAAAAACAATAGCATTATCTATTTCTGATATTTGGGTTTATACTATTTAAATGTGAAGGATGCCAAAATACATTTATCTGCTTTATCACTGAAGGCCTTCCCACATGCTCAGTGAATCGATATATAAATATTGTTTTTTTTTTAAATTTTACTATCCACTTGATCACCTTCCTCTCTTTCCAAGGAAACATGAAAAGAAAAGGAATGAGCTATACAATAATCCCATGGGGGAGATAAATAAGAAGGCTGTGTCTACCACTTTTAACACAAGAGATTGTTGTGACTTGGTTACAAAGGAATGTACAACAAACCATTCCAAACCTTAGTGGATTAAAGTAATCATGAGTGGTCCTCTAATACTGCATGAGTTCAACTAGGTAGTGCTTCTGAACTTGATAATGTTCCATTAGAGGGCTTCATTCATCTGGGAGATTAATTAGGGAAGAGTTTAGTTGAGCTGTTGGGACAAGCAAGCCTTTGTTGTTTTCCATGTGGACTGTTCATGTTTCTTTCTATAAACAATCTCTCCAACACAGTAGTTAGATTTATTTGAGGAGGGGGAGAGGGATGTAAGAAAGAAAAGAAGTTGTCAAGAATTCTTATGTCTTAGGCTCAGATTTCTCTCAACACCATATCCTACGATATCCGGTAGTTAAAGAAAACCTCAAAGCCAACCAGGACTAAAGGGCAAAAGAGTAAGCACAAATACAGTGAGGTGTGGCCCATACCTGGGAACACAACACATGCCATTGAGTTCTGCCCGGGTTTTATGGACCAGTACTAAAAATAAAACCTATCACTTCCTCTCACATTCCACTGGCTCAAGCCCACACATCAGACTAACCATTAACCACAAGGGAGACTGGGAAGTGAAGTCTAATAGAATGCCCATGAATTCAAGTCTATAGACTTTCTGAGTATCCTACTCATAATGATTGTGGACTGTGAGTGTCTTCTGATTAATTTGTAAGTTCCATGGGGATTGGGATCACAGCTGCACCACTCAAGAGTTGTGAATCTTTGGGCAAATTACTTAATGTCTCAGAGATCCTTATTTCTTTTTTTGTCTATAGTGGAGAAATGAAAGTATCACTAACTTACTACTTAGAATTTTTTTCAGAAGTAAATGAGTCAGTACCCATAAAATACTTAGAAAAATGCTTGACACCATCTGAATTAAATATTACCATGTATTTCTAAAGTAACTAATGGTGAAAAATAAAATTACATATTTATTGGTTTTATGTGAAATGATAATATCAAATAACTTTAAATGTACATGTAACATATATGGATGATTATCTAGCATTATTTGAATATTTTGGTTATCTTCACAAGCACTTTCAACATTGGAGATTTGAAGTATAGGTAGATGTATGTACAGTAACAGGTAACTTTTACTCTGTTTTTCTCTTTCATCACTCTAGTAAGGGACACAGTGTGGCATTTTATTGTTTTTAAATTATTTCCTCATGCTAAATACATACCATGAACAGATATTGTGGGTATCTTTCATGATTAACCTCACAGAATTCCTATAAAATCATACTGAATCCCTGCATTAGAATCAGTAAGATTTTCCATGAAATCATTGCTCTGTCCATTATAACCACAGCAATTATTTTGTCTAAATTCACTTAAGACCCAGGAGAAAATTATAACATCACGTTGACAGTGAAACAAAAATGTGTTTTTGAATTGTATTTGCCCTATTGCCATATGGAATTCACAGAAATAAAGATACTGAGTGACAAGGACAATATTTTCTTTTTATCTCTTCTTTTTGAGATTATAAAATAATTATATCATTCTTCCTATTTCTCCCTCCATGTACCCTTTCATGTTCTTTTAAATTTATAGCCTCTTTATAAATGATTGCTGTTATATGCATAAAATAATATGGTATATGCATTATTTTCTTGCTGCCCTCCATTGATTTTACACCACACCTCTTCTTGCTTCTGAACTCTCTTAAACATAGTCACATGGCTATTCACTTGGACTCCAACCCCTTTGCTCAGAAAATGAAAAACTTCTCAGGGAGTTTTGTTTCCACAAAGAATAAAATGAAGAAGTATGCTATGTGGTTTCTTATAAAGAAGAAAAAATCTGTTCTGGTTTTTAATGCAGTTAAAGAAATCAGTGGTTTCATAATACAGCTTAATAATTGTGAAGCTTTTCTAAGCGGAGAAGTATCCTATGGGCTTTATTTTGCTTTATCATGCTCTCGCGGGTTTACCAGAGGCATCCAACATTCTTTGATGGATTCCTAATAAGGGCACATTGCAGTTACGATTCAATTACTATTTGTAGGTCCCTGTGGACAGGAGGCTTTTTTAAAGTAGAATTCTTTCTTAATTCCAATATATATATATATATATATATATATATATATATATATATATATATATATATGTCTTATTAAATATGAAGCAGAAAAATCCAGTTTCAATTTCTTTTTGTTCTGCCCTCCCACTTCTCACTTCCTCCCCAGCATGTTCTCTCTTTCACTGTCTCTCTCTCTCTCTCTCCTCTCTCCTTCCCTTCCTCCCTCCCTCCCTCTGTCCTCCTTTCTTTCTTGAACTCACTCACTCACTCAATGACACAGCTTGCCTGTGTTCAAAACAGACAGGAACTAACTTCTCATTGGTCTGGTGAAAAGATTGCAGCAAAAAGTATCCTGGAGTCGTAGCTGAGCCAGCTGGGACATCTCTCTCACACCTGATAAGATTTTCTGTTTCAAGATTCATTTTTCACATATATATATATATATATATATATATGTATATATATATATATATATATATATATATATAAAAGCAGAGTTAAGTTCCTAGTCGAAGCTAAGTTCAGTTAGATTAGAGAAGACAGCAAAGATGCCGAGAATAGAATTCATGGGTAAGCACCGTATCTATATACTTATATTCCTATTTCTTTTACAGAAGATGATTGTGATAAGAAATGTACTGTCATACCTAGCTTGTGATTTGGGAAGAAAAGTGGACAATCAGCACGTGGGGTGTGTGACTGCTAAAAGTGCTTGCGCCGATAGAGATTTATGAGCACAGCTCATTTCCAGACTGATTGTTGATGCTGAAGCAGCGGGAAATGTGCAAACCACAGCAGGAAGGCGTGCTCTGCAATTAACGGGAGCAGCATCATTCGTTTGATTGCTGCAAGACTCAGGAACTGGTTGATTGGAGGTCTCAGAGTCAAAGGTTTTACCTTCCTCTCTCAACTTCTTGCATGGGCTGCAACATGTTGCTTGTGGTTGCAGGAACAGATACAGGATTTGGAAAACAACTTATACAGGAGACAAGGCTAATGCTAAATTGGGCATGTTACTTTACCAAGAGGAAAGGTCTTAAGCTACTATGTTTGGAAACACATTATGGCTTACCTAACTATAAAGAATCTGCTGTTGACATGGCTTAGTGGTGGAAAGAAGTGCAATTTCACTCTCATGTTCAGGCTTTGCCTTTGCTGCTGTAAGGGTGACTTTACTAATAGCTGTTGCTTTACTTATTTGTAAGGTGAGGGATTTGGGCTTGTATCTCCTGAGAGATGTTCGCATGTGTGTATAGTAGTGGTTATAAGATTAAATTCTAGAATCCAAAGCCTGACTTCAAATCCTAACTCTAATATTCATTCATTTTATAATCTGGGCAAGTTACAAAAGGTTTGTGCCTCAGTTTCTGCATCTGCAAATGCATAGATAATAATGATGTCATTATCCTCAAGGATGTGGTGACCATCATCTGGGATAGTATAAATAATGATCATAGGGTGTTAACTAGTAGATGGTGAACCATTTATAATGTGAGCAGAATTTTCAAGGCCTCATCCATTACTAAGGGCTAATTCTTCTAATTTTAGTGAACAGATTTAATTATAGAGAGGCAAGCAGAACCATTGGATTAGCCCTGTCATTGAGACATTTCTTTTTTTTAAGACTTTTTTTCTTTTTATTGGATATTTTCTTTATTTACATTTCAAATGTCATCCCCTGTCCAGGTCTCCCCTCCAAAAAGCCCCTATCTCATTAATCCATGCAATTATTTTCTACTTTCTACATCCTGAGCTCCATGTAGACTATTTTGCCTTCACAATTTGAGCAAAGCTTAAAAATAAGAATTGAATCTATGGGTACTACACAAGCTCATGGCTCAAATGGAGAGATTCAGAAGTGAAAATGACCTTTCAGTCTCACATTTCCTCACTTAGAGATATTGAATATGTGGATGTACCCTCTCTGTGCTAACCATTAGCAAGGACTTTCTTGCAAGAAAATGTGTACATGATATTTATTTTCACAGATGATGTTAGCAGATTTCCAGGTTTGACAATGTTCTTTTTTCTTTTAGTTCTATCAATAATTCACACACATATGAGCCATTTTCATATAACTACTTCTTTTAACTTTTTTCACATTTTTATTTATATATGTGGGAACATTTGTGTTCTTGTACATGGCATCCTATGCGTGAGGTCAGAGGACAAACAGTCAAGAGTTAGTTCTCTCCTTATACCATATGGATTCAGAATGACTGAGCTCAGCTCTTCAAGCTTGGAAATAAATATCCCTTCACCCACTGAGATATCTCATCAGCTCAAGGTCCCTAGAAAACAACTTGTATTTCACCCTACCATTTATTTTTCTCTGATGTAAATAATATTTCATTATGGAAGCCAGATGTTATGTTTTGACAGAGTCATTCATGAGGAGTCAGCAGAGGTAAGCTCTGTCTGAATGAGCCACAGACCCTTTGTCTTGATGCTTAGCATGGTGTCTGAACAAAGTATTCAAGAAGGATCAATTTATATTTCAATCACAGGCCATTAAACTACAAAGCTGAGTGAGTGGTGACAATCAGGATTGCACCCTACCATTTATATGTTTCCAACATCTCAATTATTGCAGTGCCATCTTACACAGTTTCTTTATGGGCTCTTGGGATATATTCCAAAGAAGCACAATCTTGGAGATAAGAAAAACTTACTCCCAAGGGTTCATTGTAAATATAAATTTGCCTTAGTACTTTTAAACTGGTGTAATGGTTAGAAAATATTTTCTGCAAGAGCCAGATCCTAAAATGGTTCAGCTCTGTGGGCCAGGCCATCTTTGTTACAAGCTATTCAGCTCTATCACAATGAATGAAGCATGAACACAATCACAGGTGGTATCCACATGAGTGATTGTAACTATGCTCCAATAAAACTTCAGGGTTTGGCTCATGGGCAGCAGCTTGTTGATTCCTGGCTAGTCAAGTTACTATAAGAAAAACAGTCATCGTTCCCATTTCACAGATGACGAAAGTGAAGACCATATAAGTAGCTTGCTTAAACCCCACGTGGCTGACAAATGGTGGAACCAGGGCCTAAATCCAGGAAACTTTTGCTTTTAGCAACTTCCCCATGTCAACCAGTGGGATTCCCTGTTGTTGAATTCTGCCTGGTTTGTCAATCATTTCTATAAGGGCTGTCCACAGAGCTCCCACAGTAATTCTACTTCCTCTGCCCTGTCCTATATGCTTTGCCAGTGCTTGTTATCTTGTAACTTCCTGTGAGATACTTGGCCATCCTGTGTCTTTATCTGCTTTCTCTTTTGTTCACTAATGAGTCTTAAGTACTTTGAAGAGTTCCTGGCCTATACAACACCCTCATCCAATGCTTGTTGAATAAACAAGATAGGCCTTTGCATGTTTGGATTTGGATACTCTTCAAGTAGCAGTAGTATATGAAGGTGAAAGGTCAAAGTAGGCTAACGTTCCTAGAAACTATGTCTAATCTGCTGAAATTCATACTCAACATAAAATGGAACTTCTTTTTAAAATTAAAAAGTCCAGAGTCAATGGATTTCTGAAAGTGTATGACGTAGAAGAAGTATTAAATCCTTATAAAGTATGTCGAGGAGTAAGGAGTCAAGAGAGGACAATTGAAAAATGATTTCCTGTTGAGTGTTGAAAGGAACAGTCTCTTTGATGAGTCCAGCCAGTGAGTGGTGTCACAGCCACATAGACATTTGGGTTTCCTCAGGGGTTCACAAAGAAGGAAGTTTCCTGTGATTGTCACATGTTTATTTTGGGGTAAGAAAGACCAAGGCAGAAATGTCGATTTGTGGTTTGGTATTTCAATTTATGCTATGCTTCAGTAGTGCATTTGACTAACTGGGAAGCATGCCTTTACTAATTATTACTATATGGCATTGGCCACCTTAGAAAACAATAAGAAAGGACTTACTTGTGACATATATGATCTAAATGACAGATCATCCTTTAGTCCTAAGCTACTTACCTTGTGCTTCTTGCCTTCAAGAAACCCTAATCCAACTGGCACCTAGAAAAAAAGAAATCCACTCCAACACATAGTGGTACTATTTATTCAAAAATTCAGCACACGTTTCTTTAAGAGTTTTACGTGTCACTAAATGTGCCACGCTTCAGAAGGAGATGCAAATTTAGAGTGATGATTAATATTAATTATAACTTAAATTATCACTTATTCACAGCCTGTCAGGAGCTAATAAGCCCTCCACAAGAAATTCCTTTGCATTGTCTTGTGTGATCCACACATGCCTGAGAGTTAATTCTTCCTCTTTCTGCCTGTACAACTGAAGAAGCTGAGGCTCAAAGATGTTCAAAGTCTTGTCAAAAACTTCACATATAATTGGACCAGAGGTGTGGTACCTTAAATTTTGAAGTCCACCTTAAATCAAAGAACATGCATGTTTGACAGAGATAATTCCCCCACCATGATTCTGACATACTGAGTCCACAGAAAATAGTTTGACAAGACCTACGTCAATCCCATCCTGGCCCTCTTGGTTTGGGCAGTTTATTATCGGGTGTGGTTAAAGAGATACTCCAATTACAAACCAGCCCCAAACACATAAGAAAACAGTTTGCTGTAGGCTCAACCAAAATTATTTCAATCAATTTTTTTCATGGGAAACTCAAATCTGTTTGTAAAAATTTACAGATCAGCTCAAAAGAAGTACCTTCCTGAATAAAACATAGATATTGAGTTTTGGGTTTGCCTTTTAATTCTTTTAACTAAATGTGGATACATACACTTTTGATGGGAAAGAAATCACTTTAGTTAATATTGTTGGTGAGGTTCTCTCCAATTAATCAAAATTCTATTTTATTGAGGCTTTTGTTTGTTTTCTTTTATTCATTGTTTTATGGCATTTGTGTTTCGTGAACCTGGTTCAAAAATAGTTACTATGATTTTGCTTATGTGCATAACATAAAGAATCCTACATGATATTCATAAAATACATAGCTCATGCCTCTGATAACAAACAAAATATATGAATGATTGTTAAGATTTCCTGGTACCATCATTTTAAGGGGATTCTCTATAATTCGAGCTTAACAGCAGATCTAATGTATGCACTGTCAGGGTTTCTCATCCTCTGAAATATTAGCATTTTGAATCATATAGATATTTATAGTGGGGAAATGCTTCACGCATTATAGTGTCTCCAGCCACTTCCCTTCATATCTCTTTCTCTCTGTCTCTGTCTATCTTATCCTCTGTCTTTCTTCTTTTCTCATTAAAATATCTTTCCAAGTTTGAGTCAAAATGATTAGCTTCTCTCTCTCTCTCTCTCTCTCTCTCTCTCTCTCTCTCTCTCTCTCTCTCTCTCTCTTTCTCTCTCTCTCTCTCCCTCTGTGTGTGTATGTGTGTGTGTTTGACTTTTTCAAATAGAGTCTACATAACCTAGGGTTTCTTGAAACCCAAGATCCTCCAGGCTCTGAGTCTCCAGTACTGAGCTCACATATATGCACCATCATGCCCTGCTGCCCAACATTTCTTATCTCTTGATTTTCAATGTGTTCTCTCCCCGAGTGTTTTAAGATATTTCTTAGCACTTCTATTTCCTTTTCAGTTCTGATTGTGTTCTTCTTTTAGTCAGTGTTCCTCATACACTGGATTTATTGAAAAAATGAAAATCTACTTTGCATTGCTTACACAGAAGCCTTGAAAGAGTCTGGCCTAGACTTCTGCTTTGTTTTGCTCACTGCTATTTCTGTCCTTCCAGATGTATAGAATAAGCCTGTTTCCTCATTTAT
>NC_045030.1:162453155-162464583 GCF_008632895.1 Mastomys coucha
GCCTCCCAAGTGCTGGGATTAAAGGCGTGCGCCACCACGCCCGGCTATAATATACTTTTTAATAAAGAAAATATCAAAAACAAGGTTATGACATGTATTTACAGCCAGGATACATGGTTTGACATTCTTGTTGAAAAACTTACAATCTGATATGGGTATGTGTCACTTGGTGAGATAAAACTTAAAAACCTCAAACAATCTATAGAGGGTCCATAAACACATCATGTCAAGATTTTTGATTTTTTTATTAGATATTCTTTATTTACATTTCAAATGTTCTCCCCTTTTCTGGTTTCCCCTCTAAAAAATAAAAAACCCTATTCCTTCCTCCCCTCCCTCTGTTCACAAATCCATCTGCTCCTGCTTCCTGGCCCTGGCATTCCCCTATACTAGGGCATAGAGCCTTCAGAGGACCAAGGGCCTTTCCTCCCATTGATGACTGACTTGGCCATCCTCTGCTACATATGCAGCTGGAGCCATGAGTCCTACCATGTGTACTCTTTGGTTGGTAGTTTAGTCCCTGGGAGCTCTGAGGTACTGGTTATTTCATATTGTTGTTCCTCCTATGGGGCTGCAAACCCCTTCAGCTCCTTGGGTCCTTTCTCTAGGTCCTTCATTGGGGACCCTGTTTGATGCTTATTTCTAAGATCACAATCTGTGTAGTTTCTAGACTGTGTTCTTCCTACCTGAAAGGTAACACTTTAAGAACAAAGGCTGTGCTGTTATCTGAATAAACTCAAGCCTACTGCAGTGCTTACTATGAAATATGTACTATTGAATATTGTTTGAATTAACCACAAGGATAGAATAAATAAAGACAACATATTATAGTAGGAATTAGTTAATCTCTTTAATAAACTATAGTTCTGAGATTGGGAGGGTGTATGTAGACTGCTAGTCAAATGCAGCCTGCTACATAATTTTGTAAATCAAGTTTTATGGAAATATGCCACAACACATTTTTTTATAAATTATCTATAGCTACTTGAATGTCCCAGAGGCAGTTAGGTTGTTGAAACAGGATCAAGATGGCCCACAAGGCATGAAATATTTACTCTATGTCTCTTGCTAAAAAGTGGTTGCCAATTCCAGTTAAAAGATAGTAGAATCCTCTACAGGACACCTTTTCAAATATTTTTAAAGGGCTATGTAATTGTATTTTGACACTTAGGTAACAAAAACACAGCTTCCTTGAATATACAAATTTCATATCTAAGAGACAAAAACAGGTCAGCAAGATGGATCAGTGAGTAAACTAGTGTCAGGGATATGCATTCAATTCCAGGCACTACAGAACACAAGAAAAAGAACTTATTGTGACAAGTTATCCTCTGATCTTCATAATTGTATTGGGACACACATGTGCCTGCACACATACCCCCAAATAAACGAACATGAGACAAAATTAAAGGTACAAACATATTTAGTGTTTCTCATCTGGAGAAAAATGTAAATCACAGACAAAAGAACATGTAGCATACTAGTCTCTTGAATTGTAAATTAGGGAAGTAGTCTTTCATGGACTCTCACTTTCTCCTAGTCTTCAGTGAGAGTTGGAGCCAGGACTCTACTAATAACAGAGTACTTTAAACTCAGATGTCTCTAGAAATATGAGTTGTTACTGATCATTTGTTCATACTTATTTGATTGAAATAACTCTTGAAAGGGTTGTAAGTAGAATGGTTCCTATTTTACAATAGAGTTTAAATCGATACATATAGCTTGGTCCTTAGGATCTGGTAAAAATTAATCAGCCTCCCTAGGATACTGGTTTATATACAGTATGTAATTGTTTATATACAATAGAGCATAGTTGTGGATACTATATTGCCATAGTAATACAATGTACCTTAAATATATATTAAAATTATTAAAATAATATGTATAATAATATGCTCAGTGGTAAAATAATGTCCAGTGCTCAGTGTTCTTGGGTTCTACATCCACAGACTGAACTGACCATGAAACAAATATTTTCTAAAAGGAAAATCTCACATTTGTACTGAACATTTGCAAATCTTTCTCCTTTGCCATTGTTTTCTAAATGATGCATTATAACAATGATTTGCACAGTGCTTAAATTATACTAGGCAGTAAAAATATTCTAGAAATTATTCAAAGCATACATAGGCATATGTAGGTGATGTGACAATACTAACATTTTAAAACAAAAATCTTGAACATGTATATATTTTAAAATCTACAGAGACTCCTGAAATAGATCCCTGAGGATACTAAATAAAATTATTTTGTTATATAGTATAATTTTGCAATATTATTTATTCAATGCTACAATTATGATATTGATAATATAAAAATGCTAATCACCTCAATGAGTTGCTTGATGAATAAAAAAGCATACAGCACAAACAATGATCCACAGTACTCTCTTAAAAAAAAAAAACCACTTGTTCCCTGCATGATATGCACATAATAGCAAGTAACAACACAGTTTTTCCTGTTATGAAAATACACGAGAAAAATATATTTCATATATATATATATATATATATATATATATATATATGACGAAATAGGTTCCTTGCAACCTCTTTCCACATGTTTTTCCTTAGCCTATGGATGTATCGTCAAATGAGAACTTTTGACCCAGAAGCCAGGGTATATTTTGATTTTTTGCAACTGACTAAGAAAATGCAGACTAAACTAAGACAGGATTGGGTTTGAGGACTAGAGAGCCAGCTATGGAACACAAACATGAAATCTGTTTGCCTCTGTTTCTGCCCAAGAGAGAAGGAAGTTTGTGACATATGAGTGAATCGTGTCAAGCTTCTTGTTTTTCCCTTGGCCTGCAGGGTGACTTCACCTGGAACAGCATGTCTGGTCGTAGCGTGCGCCTGAGGTCAGTCCCCATCCAGAGCCTCTCAGAGCTGGAGCGGGCACGGCTACAGGAAGTGGCGTATTATCAGTTGCAGCAGGACTGTGACCTGGGCTGTCAGATCACCATCCCCAAAGGTAAGGCCCTGTTTGCATGTCCTGCCTTTCTGTGGGGGGTCTGCCAGCCACTTATTCTGCCAAAGCCATAGGCTGCACATTATTCTCATGCCTAGCATTAACACAGAATGGAAACTACAGCTTCTTAGTGGATAGCTGGCATCCCTGCCCATTTTGAAAGACATGTCCAAACAAGTCAATCCACATACTGACTAAATTTTTTAAAAAGAAGGTTCACTGGGGGTTGGGGGAGGAAAGCCAGGCATATCTCAAAAGTTTTCATGGTTTCACATCAACCAAGGAGAAAGCTTACAGAAAGGTCAGCTAAAAAGTTTGGAAGAAAACCTGCGTCAGTCTCAACTTGATTTCAAAGTAAATATCTAAGAAGAATGTCTCAGATCTTTTAAGCTTGCAGGTTTGCTCCCATAAATACTGAGAATCTGGGACGTTATTGCCATGAATTCCATTTGTAGCCAGTCTTGGTAGTATTTTGCTACTGTAACGCTTGAGTCCAGGCACACCTGCTTGCCTGGTACTTTAACACAAGGCCTGATTCCCAGAGAACTGAGAAGAAAGCACCTGAATTCATTTAGTCAATAGGAATCTGTCTCTGAATGATTACTGCCATCTGCAAAGGCAGTTTTTACAATTGCATGACACAGAAAACTAACTTGAGGCAGAATGAAAAACTGTAATTTATTATGGAAACTATAGTAAACTTGCTCATAAAGTGTTTTGACCAGTGGGCTTAAAACAAAAAATGAAAGCAGAAGAGTGAAGGCAAGTGTCTGGAAGGTAGATATGTTATTAATACCTATGCATCAGGTAATAAGTTCATGAATACATGTCTATTCTACTTTATCTCAAAGTTCCTCAGAGGTTCCTGTGTTGAAGCCTTTATCTGTATTGCTGAGGTAAGGCTTTAGGGATGCCATTGGATTTCAGGGGCTCTGACTTTTATCAATAGTTTAACCCACTGACAAAATATATGAGTGAGTAGATTGTTGGGAGGTGGTAAAAACTGGAGGGGATGGTACTTAGTGGGAAGAAGTAGGTCACTAGGGTATGCATCTGGAAACTGAGGCTGGTTCGAGCAAGGCCTCCTCTCTGACAGTCTACTTCCTTGCCATCATAAACTATGTGGTTTTGTTCTACCACAACTTGTCTCAAAATAAGTCCAAAAACAGGGGATCCAAGTGACCATAGACTAAAACATGTAATCCCATATATATTTATGCCATTTCAATTGTTTATCTTGGATATTGAGTTGTAGTCATTGACAGAAAAACCACTACCACAATATATAATGTGTGTGTGTGTGTGTGTGTGTGTGTGTGCGCGCGCACATGCGTGCATGTGCAATATGGTTCTCAAGTAGAGTTGATCTTACTTTTTATCTATCAGAGGACATCTGCCAACTTCTGGCCATCCATTTGGCTATCATCCTGTGGGAGAAGATTCTCCTGGCATCAAGTGGGTTCAAGTCAGAAATATTGATAAGTCACCAATAATACATATGACAACCTCCCTAAATAGTCATTATCAGGTCCCAAATAGTCAAGGGACACGGCTAAGCCATTTCACCTTACATACAAGCATGTGCTCAACATTCTTTTCTTCACAGTGGCAATCCTGGGTTTTGTTTTTGTTTTGTTTTGCTTTCGACTTGTATATACTAGTTTAGGAGTCTAAAGATTAGAACTTAGGTACTCATCTTATCATCCTTCCATTCCCACACTAGCCATCTGAACTTAGGTGATTCACCTTTGCAATAGAAAAGCTGGTTATTGACTCTACAAGGTGTAGCACAAATTTGGAGGACAGAGTTTGCCATTGGATAGTGAGTCTCTGGGCCATGCTTTGCTTTTTCTTTAGGCTGAAATCTCTGATACCCTGTTGGAGGATGTGATGGATTTCATAATCAAGCTAGAGGATGGCTATTGATGGGCAGAATGTGAATGCCAGTAACAGAAGCCATGTTTGTTTGGCTTTTATCTTATCCCCCCATTGCCATGACAGATGTAGTCATCATCCCCATTGTCTGTCAATCCATTTCATATGATTGTCACACATAGATACCCTCCATACTGATGAGAAGTTCTTCTGCACTTGCAGAAACTGTACCAGAGATGATAATGTCATGCTACTGTTTCATTTATAGCCAGGCTTTCTTGTCTTGCCTGGCCTTGCTTTGGTAAAGTGCAGGAGAAGCTTGTCCTTCCCACCCACTTAGCTCTCAAATGTCCTATGTAATCACCGCCAATAGGCCTATCTCCCTTTCATGAGCACAAACATTCTTTGCATTTCTAAAAAAGTGGAAATTTTAGCAAACGCAGTTTATACTGAAGGACATGATAACTTTGAAAAGGCTTTGAATTTAATGCACATAAGATAAGCTATCAGGAAAGAGATTATTCTCTACAGCATTACTTTAAAATCTAGTTAATTTGATGTGTCTCTTTGTTCCTGATTTTGAAAGAGGTCATTAAAGTAAATACCATTACCAAACAGAGCTGCTATAAACCTTGTCAGCTAGAGGCTCTTCTATAACTATGTGGTTCCAATTCCCCTCAAGGAATGATTCATGATACTGAGTTGTTACAAAATTTTGCCAGGCCATGTGGGATATTTCCATACTTTCTATCAAAATAGGAATTAACAGTTTACAAATAAGTTTTATTATTTATGGAAGAGTGAACAAGTTGGGATCAAGTGTAAAAGGTTAGAATTTCTGGAAACATTGTTTAGGGTAGGTGATTTATAGATGTGGAATATCGACTGAGCTTGTTTGAATGTGTGGCAAGTGCTAAATGTTATGATACCAGCTACAGGATGGATGTGGTCACTTAGTCCCCATGTAAACCCCAAAGTAGAAGTTCTAAACAGTGTCAGATTCACTGTGAAAGTAATTTCCCTGAGGGAGATAAGCACAGCATTCAGGGTCTGGAATCTAAAGAAATGATACTATTCCCAATAAGATAGGAGACTCATTGGAAATGAAAACAATCAAACGTTTCCATTTCCCGTCAGTTGGGGATGATTGTGTAGGCTGATTTCTGGAGACTGGGGCTTCCTGGATTCAGATAAAAGATACTCTGGCATACTCCACAGCTTCAAAATTCATCAGAGTGAGGGAAGAATTGGAGTTCTGGGGGTTCAGGGAGGTCACTGAGATAATTCCCTAGAATGAATGACAATGAAGAATTTTACCTTGGCTGGAGTGACAACGATTAGAGGGGACCATATGGAACTTCAGTTCATATTGTTCCTGCACTTCCAGTGATGCCAGATGCAGTTTTATTTAGGAATAAAGGTGAGAAAGAGGTCTTAGATGTCTGAGAAAAAGAAATGGAAGAATGGATATAATGGACTAGCAATGATGCTGGTTTTCAGGGCAGTTGAAAGTCCATCTGGAAATTATAGCTGAGAATTTAGAATGTAAAATAAGCTTCCTGGCAGTTAAGCACTGTTAGAAAAAAAACACTTAATTTTTAGTTTAATTTCCTTAGTCGTGGTTAATCAAAGTCCCCTTCAATTAATATTAGAATGGAGTTTAATGAAAGGAGAGAGGTCCATAACTAATTTAATATGTGTCCATAGTCTGCAGAATGACACTCCAAAGATAACCACATCTTAATCCTTTGATTAACACATTAGCTCACAGGACAGAAATAATCTTACAAATGTGATACATTAATATCTTTGAGATAGGGCAATTATCCTACATTGTCTGAAAGCACCCAGACTAATCACATGAGTGGTTGTAAATGTAAGGATGGCCAGAGAGATGCAATGCTTTGAAGATGGAACAAAGGGACGGTAATTAAAAGAATATATGTGGCCATGGGAGATAAAAAAAAAAAAAGTCAGTGGAATAGATTCTTTTGTGAAGTGCCCCAAAAGGACCCACCTTCTGACACCTTGATTTTAGCCCACTGAGATCCATTTCAGATTTACTTCCAGCATTGCAAAGTAATAAGTTAGAGCTGTTGGTTTCTAAGTTTTCATAATCATTTGTTACAGCAGTGTTAGCAAATCAAAATAGTATACAAGGTAATCATTAAAACGAAAGACAATAGAATTTAAGTTGGAATGGAAGTTAGAGTGTTGGCTAGGGTTGGAAATCCCAATACTAAGGGAGGAAGATTGTTGAGTTCAAGGCCAGCTTAGGCTACATAGCAAAGGTTGCTGTCCCCTGTTTTTGTGCTATCCTTACTGGAAATTTCTAGGTGTAATGTTCTACATCTCTTTGTAGAATTTTTTGGTATACATCACAGTCAAGCTGTAATGTGGGGCAGAATTCACAGTCTGCTAGAAATGCCAATGGGAATCAAGTAATGCTAAATATGTATGACTTCTAGTCTTGGAAGGCCCCAAAGAGGGACTCTAGTGTAGGAGTTCTGGAACTAATGGCACCTTCTTTGTGTCCACTAACTTTTCCTTAGTCCTCCCACAGAGGATCATGACTTCCCATGGGACATGGTTATGTATCATTTGCCTATGGAACTAGAACACCAGGTACAGGGCCCAATATACCAGTAAGTCTGACAGAAATGAATGAATGCATGAGTATACTTCTTTAAAGTTAAACTTCCTCTTTGTTCTTCCCTAACCTTGCAAAAAGCATTGATCATCTTCCTCACATCTTCCCCAGTATCTCCAAGATTGGGTTTGAAGTTACCTTAATGATTTCCTCTAGCTTCACCCTGTATTCATTTTCCAGCTTTAATTGATGGTCTCATGGGTTAATGTGAGGTTTAAGTGTAGTAACAACCATAATGAGTTTAAAGCATTTACTGACATCTAATACATTCTCCATAAAAGCTATCCATCTCCATCAACATGATAATTATCATTGTCATCATTGCTATATCACTTGTTCATGCATCTTCCCTGAACTCTTTATCTCATCTTAATTATAAACCATGAGCCTCCTTTTGCTGTCTTCAATTCAGGACTTCTTCACTGTTCTATCACACCTAAAACCACCAAAGTAATCACAAGCCACAGAGCTTACTCCTTTATTGGAGAAAAAAAAATCACAAAGCTTCATGTTACTTACCTTTATCACTGTTGAAATATTTTATACTATGTAAAATATAAAAGAATATCATCCTGAGTGAGGTAACCCAATCACAATAGAACACACATGGTATGTACACTCTGATAAGTGGTTATTAGCCCAGAAGTTCGGAATACACAAAGTACAATCCACAAACCACAAGAAACTCAAGAAGAAGGAAGACCAAACTGTGGACATTTCATTCCTTCTTAAAAGGGGGAACAAAATACCCATGGAAGGAGTTGGAGAGAATAACTATGGAGCAGAGACTGAAGGAAGGACAATCCAGCCTGATATAGCTGTCTCCCGAGAGGCTCTGACAGTACCTGACTAATACAAAAGTAGAGGCTCACAGCCATCCATTGAACTGAGTACAGGGTCCCCAAATGAAGGAACTAGAGAAAGGACTGAAGGAGCTGAAGGGTTTGCAGCCCCTTAGGATGAACAAAAACATGAACTAACTAGTACCCTCAGAGCTCCCAGGGACTAAATCACCAACCAAGGAGTATACATGGTGGGACTGATTGCTCCGGCAGCATGTGTATAGTAGAGGTTGGCCAAGTTGGTCATCAATGGGAGGAGAGGCCCTTGGCCCTGTGAAGGTTCTATGCCCCAGTGTAGGGGAATGCCAGGGCCAGTAAGCGGAAGAGGTGGGGTGGCAAGCAGGGGGAGGGGGGAAGGAACAGAGGTTTATTCTTGTTGTTTTTTGTTTTTGTTTTTGTTTTAGTTTTTGTAAGGGAAACTGGGAAATATGACATGTAAATAAAGAAAATACCTAATAAAAGAAAAATAAATAAATAAATAAATAAATAAGGTATAAAGATTAAAAAAAAAAAGAAGAATAAGACACTTGGTGCTGGTAAGGTGTCCCAGCAGCTGTGAGTACATGTTGTGTACAATTGTTGTCTGAGTTCAGATCCTAGCTTCCATGTAAAAATTCAGGCAGGGCTCAATGTGTACCACTACAGTGCTATGTGGTTGCCATGTGTTGAAGGGAAGAGGATCATTGGTACATGCTGGTTGTTAGTTTAGTCCAAGGTTCAATGAGAACCCAAGGAGATAAGGCAGAGCAAATCCAGCAGGACAATTAGTGATGCTGTTCATTCAGCTGTGCATACACTGCAAGTGCATGTGTACACACATGCATACACACACATCCATGCACATACTCTCAAAATAAAACAAATGCACCATAGCTGTAATATGTATTTACTTTTCAGGGCAGTTTTCCCAGGTGGCAATAGAAAGAATATGTGAATACTCTCCGGGACTGAAATACTGAGTTATAGCTGTGTAATTTGATGAACCAGGTTGCTTATTTACATCCTGTAAATTCTCTAGAATTAAAACACCTAACTAGTGCCTAAGTGGGTACTGGAAACCAGGAATAAATCACAGAGATTAGCATAGAGTTCTTTGCCAAGGCTACAGTAGAAAATCATCCCAGGAGGCATAAAGTAACAAAATGGGGCAAGGGTGAATTAGAGTGAGTGGGTGGAGGGTAGAGGGTAGAGTTGAATTTGCCAATGGCACCATGTAGCTATACATGCAGGTGATAGGGAAGAAAATATTCTAAGTTTTCATCCACTTGTGTCATCTTTCCAGTCACAGTGTGTAAGAGAGCTATTTTTATGTGAGCAACTGACAGAAATTTCTACAAGTTGCCAGGATTTAAAGTTCATGTCTTATGGATATCTAATTGGGTTGTTCATTATAAAAAAAAAAGCAAAGTAGATGGAATCAGTCTCTTCTATAGGTCAGAAAAAAATCACACTCCACAGAGACACAACTGTCAGACTGTATCTTTATAGTATGAACTATAGTCTTTGTAACAAATGGTGATGAAATTCTATAATTTGGGTATGTTTTTTTCCTTTTAGAGTTTGTTTTCTTCCTTTTCTTTTCTTTTCTTTTTTCTTTTCCTTCTTTTACTTTATTTTTTTATGTAACAAAGAGTCTCATGTAGCTCAAGCTTGCCTCTCTCTCTACATAGCCAAGGATGACAATGAATTTCTGATCATCCATTCCCAAGTACTAGATTGCAGGGTATGTGTCAATACCTCTGGTTTTATACCTGCTAGAGATCAAACTTGGAGCTTCCTGAATGCGAGCCAGATACTTCAGCAACTAAGCTGCCTCTCCAAACCCTATGCCTGGATATTATTCTCTCAAGTTAACAATGCAAGGTGTTTTTGAGATGAGTGTGGTATTTCCAATTTATGTTCTCCTGCCTACTTCTTTTCTTTTAAATTCCAGCAGAGAATGATGTTATAAAAGCCCCTCTTTCTGGTTTGATGTTTATAAATTTCTCGATCTGAAAACTGTGTACTTAGATGAAGTAATAGGTATCATCATCCTTGAAAGGGTCAGGAGATGAAAGCTGCAAATAAAGAGGCCTAAAAGAATAGGCTAGCTCCCGGATTTGGAAAGGACAGCAGCAAGCCTGCTTCCTTAGGATATGTGCTCATGATATATTCGTTGATGCTGTTGCTGCTGTTGTTGTTTTTAAATCCCCCACTTTTAACTCATAGAACTTAAATGTGGAAAAATATGTCAGCTAGTAAAAGATCCTTCAAGGGTAATCATGACCACTGGTTGAAGCAAGGAGTGATTACATTGTGACTGAATGATGAGACATGTTTAATAAATCAAATATCTTAACGATTTTTCTGAAATAGGAAAACACTTGCTTTGAGACCGAAGAATCCGTGGGAGTTATTTGTCTCTCTTGACTATCACAAAGAAAAATTTTAGAATTAATTGCCCTGACAAACTAATTTATACAAAACAGAACAGGATTTCTTTTCTTCGTGTTTAATTGAACTACAAGGATGATGACCTCCGATAGCTGAGTCTCATTACAGCAGTGAGAAACTAACAGAATGTTCTAATGTTGTAACCACAGTTTTTGTTAATTTTACCACCACTTCAGCCTGTAAACTATTGGGATTAGTACATTTCACAAGTACTTTTGTGAGCATGCATGCTAAGAAGAGGCATCTCTATTGCTTAAGAATACCATAAAATAGTTCCTTTTCCAGGGAAATGAAGATACTTTGGAAACCGATTCTGGAACTATGAGCCCACGTGGTGCCATAAGAATGAAGAAACACAAATTAATCCAATGGGATTGATGCCAAGAGAAATGACATGATGCCCACATCCCTACACAAGCTTCTTCTGTGTAAATTATAATTAGGGGAAGAACTTCTGGAGATAAGATGATAGAAAAATAGATGTCTTGTGAATTGGGTGAAATAATCGACAATCAAAATAAAACATTTCTTGATGATGACAGACCTGTGCACATATAAACATGCACAATTAATTGACAGCCAATGGTGAAAAATGATAGGGATATGTTGGGCTTGAGTAATTTTTTTTCATATTTTTAGTGTAGGCTAGTTTTCTTTT
>NC_045030.1:162465397-162472933 GCF_008632895.1 Mastomys coucha
AAAACTGCATGGTATTGGTACAATGATAGGCAGGTGGATCAATGGAACAGAATTGAAGACCCAGAATTTTTATATTCACTCTCTGGAACTGTGCTTTGCACTGAAGAAGCTATTACTCCACTCTGGAATCTGTCATGTTTGTTCGCCAATAGAACTTTTACCCAATAAAGCAGCAGCTCTGAACCTGTGGGTCATGTCCCTTTGGGTGGGGATTGAACAATCCTTTCACAGGGGTTGCATATCAGATATCCTGCATATCAGATACTCACACTATAATACATAAAAGCAGCAAACTTACAGTTATGAAATAACAATGAATATAATTTTATGGTTGTGGGTCACTACAACATGAGGAAGCAAAGTAAAGGGCTATAACACTAGGAAGGTTGAGAACCTCTGCAATAAAGTGTTTTACCAAAACTAAAACATTCAGAGGATGGGAGTGTCAGAAAGAAAAGATTTCCTAAACCCTGTAGTCACCATATGAATTATTGAGGAAAACACCAACATCATTCTAAGGGTTCTAAGAAGAGAAACTTTACCCCCTGAGGCCTCAACTAAACATTAGCTTTTGAAAGCATAGTTGGGGTCATCTTTCACTCATCTGTACTAACACCTAGTAAAATGGTCACAAAGGGATTTCTTTGTTTGGTGTTAGTCAGCTTTTCCCAGATCTATCTTTAACACTGAACTCATGAGTCCCTCAGAGGAACAGATAGTGCCTGCTCATCTAGGCTTTAAACACATCACTTACTTTCCCCAACAATATGTGATTAATCACCATTGGGTAGACATATGGAGGAATGGATAGGCAACTGGAAAGATGGGTGATGAATCCACTTTCTAGAAAGAAGTTGATATGTAAACAGATAAGTGTTATAATATAAACAATATTCCCAAGCCAAGGAGGGTAGTCATGTGCAATGATATAATAAGCCTGGAGAAAATAAAATAAACCTTTGTGTTAGAATAGAAAAGACACTTCTATGTTAGTTCTTTTCTTAAATATCTAGACTTTACCCAGATGCCATCTCTGATACCACAAAATTGCAGTGGTGCTCTGATTCATAAGCAAACACTTCCATTTGCTGCTAGGGATGCTCTCCTTCCATTTCTTCAGATAGACTTTAAATCCAGAGCAGGCAACTCAAAGAACAAGGGCCAGTTTGGAATTCATTACACTGCCTCATTTTTTCTGGTTTTGATTGGGGTTTTGGCTGTCCTCCTCTTATTAGACCCTATCTGTTTTCCAGGGTGAACTTACCAGGCAAATTTAACTTACATGGATAAGGTTAATCATTGGAAAGTAGCAGATGTTGAGCAAGGATGCAATGAATAGTTCCCTAGTGACAGAGAACATTAGTAATATAATTACATTTTTAGCAATACTCCAGCTCCAAACTAGAAACAAAATAAAGAATTCACCCTTTCCCTTACCTTAGTTTTTAGAGGTTGACAGCCTGAAAAGAAGGAATAATGAATTTTCACTTTAGTAAGAAATAAAATAGTGTAAAAATTATTTTGAGACAGATCTTACTGTGTTTACCAAGCTGGCCTCAAACACATAGATCTCTACTTGCCTCTGCCTCCCTAGTTCTGGAACTTAAGGTGTGCATCAACCACACCCTGCCTGTATTGCATATTTTTATAATATATTCATAGATTTTTAAACTTGCTTGATATGTAGGTATACATATACATGTATACATAATTATATGTTATTGATATTTAAGGAAATACTTTAGTTTATCAGCATAGATGTGAGATGTTTACAAAGTTGTATAGAAATTTGTGTTCTCAGATACAGGCAAAAAATATGAGGTTTAAATAATTTATGCAGAAAAGGATTTAGAGATGCCACAACTCTAAGATGATTTAATTACCTACTTACAAAACCATCACCAGGGTGGTAAAAATAAAACTGACTGAGACTCTTAGCTGGCTACTCCCTCTTTAATAAGGATGCTCCACCAAAATAGCAGGCACGACGCATGTTTTGTCAGTTTGGACATGTGTTTTTCTTCAGATGAGGGAGATGGCAATAGTCTATTATTTCTGTCATTTCAACCAGGTCAGAAACTATGAATTTGTGAGTCATCTCCCTTCATGCCACAAATTTGAGTTTCAGATTCTGTGAAACACCTCAAGAAGCAGCTCAGGCCTCCATTTTCTTACACTTAAATGAATTTTCAACCCTTATTCAAATACAGTTAGTACAAGGGAGAAGCAGCTTTTAAAGGTCATGAATTTTTGAATAATTTTAGATGTACTGTAAAGTTACAGGAATGATACAGCATTTCATTGTAAGGCTCCCCATGTTTCCCCCAATAACATATTATACTACACTTGATGTATTACTATCAGCAGAATGATAGAATTGATTCATATTTGTATCAATTTCCTGCTAATGTCTTCACATTGTTTTATGATCTAATCCAGGACACTGTGTTATGTTGACTTGGACATCCTTTCCTTTCATCTTCTGGAAAAAAACTTTTTTCTCAGTCCACATAGGTTCTGTAGATAGTATGACTTGTTTAAGAAAAAAAATAACATTGGTGTCTTCCCTGGGGGATTAGCATCTATTCATGCTGCCACTCCCAGCAATGTGTTTCACACATTGTTGTCATCTTACCACCCAAGTAAGTAAGAAAATCTTCCATGGGGGGAAACAAAAGGCTATTTACTCCAGTTACTCATTCTAATCCTAAAATCTATAGTCTTGAACACTTGTTACAAGGATTACTAACTACAGACAGACTCTCATTCCTTTAAAAATTGAAGGAAACTGCTCTTCTTCCTGAAATCTAATACAGTATTTAAAATCTTAGTAACCTGTAAACATTTTGATACTATTCTGTCTAAAGCACAAGTGGAGATTGGGTATAAATTGGAGGGAAAGATGTGAAGGTTTTAGTCACATGGCTTGTGCCCATTGTTGTGTTCTCTACATAGAGTTATGCAGAAATCCGTGGTTCTCAACCACAGAAATTTTGTTTCCTGTGGATATTTGGTAATGCCCAGAAGCATCATTGGTAGTGGCAACAGAATATAAGTAGATGCTCTGGCACCTAGGAAATTAAGGCAAGAGATGTGGCTATGTACCCTACAATACACAGGGCAATTGATCATAATAAAGAATTACCTAGCTTCATATATCACTAGTGCCCAGATTGAGAACTCATGGTATAATGTATGTGTAGTTTGTAAAGGGCTAATTCCTATTCTACCACCCATAAGTCTCTTTACATATTTTCCTCACTGTTTTCACTAAGTTTTCCACATTGCCTATGAATTCCTTTGGTTTGCTTTCTCTGAGAGTCTATTTTTCTGGTTCTACTAAATAATGGGGCAGCTGTGGCTAGGAAACAGAGAAAGTGGTGCCAAAATCATCCTGCCAAATTTTTCTCGGCAAGGTATTTTTTTTAAGGATTGAACAAGCTAGAACCTCCCTTTCAGGCTCAAATGGGTTTACAAACTCCAATGGCTGACAGCTATTATGAGTGGATGAAGTAGTGCAGGATTCAGTGCCTCTGCTGACTTGAGATGACTATGAGAAAGGTGAAACTTCAGACTTTCAGCTCTTCTGCATTTCTTGAGAAGCTCACACTCCATATCTGTATTGGAAATAAGCAAGACTTTCCATCAGTTCTCAACTGTTATAAATCATTGTGCATTGATCTTCATCTGGGCAGGAGTGGACTGGATATAGCTGTTTTGTTTCTACTTGGGCTACATTCATGCCCATGTCTATGGTACAACCAAATGAGAACTTTGGCCCAGCAAGCAGGCACCTACTAATTCTTTCTTTGTGTTCATTTCAGCATTAAGTGTATGGAACCTCTTCTCTTATGTTAAATATCCAACTGGGGCTTGGAGATGGCTCAGCAGTTTAGAGAACCTGTTACTTATGCAGAGGACCCAGAGTTAGTTCCCACACTTGAATATGTGGCTCAAAACTACATATAATCCCAAAGGATCATAACCCTCTTCTGTAGGTGGAGATCAGGAATGTACACAGTACATATACATGCATTTCATCTCTGATGTACATGATCTGATCAATGATGTACATAGATCAATGAATAATCAGTACCTACTGAACATATACTATAATCTAAGTACATAGTATCTACAGCTTTATTCTATCCACCCAGCATTTCTTACAGTCAAGCCTCCCATATTACAGGTAAGGAAACTGAGGTTTGGGATAGAGCAGGGGGAGAGGAGAATTGTTGAAAACAAATTGTAATGAAACATATGTATATGGACTAAATGGTGAAATCCATTAGTCTATGTACTAACCTAAAACATTATAAAAATGGAAATAAAAAAGAGAAAAACTTGTGGCTTCTCATCCTGGGCCCAGTGATAGAATACTAGGTTGGCATGTACAAGGTCCTGGGTTCTATCCCTAGCACCACAAAACAATCTCCTAAGCTTTAATAGATGTACAGTTTAGTTACTCTCTTCAGTCAATTATGTAAGCTGAGGAATTAAAGGATTTTTAGAAAAAAAATTATTTCTGGACCAAACACATTTCGTGATATGAACCAGCACTAACGAAAGCATTAAAAGTAAAACCACCAGCAATCCTATTTGGAGAACAGATTAAAATCTTGTGTAGGAAGTGCATTTTATTATCTCTGTATATATAAAAACTCACAATAGCCCCTAGTAGATAGATCAACTCAGATGTTTAAGATAAGAACACATCAGGGATAAAAGCGATCAGTAGCTCTTGGCCATAATACAACTGATTTACATGCTTTCGCTCTTATACAAATCTTATGACTCCAGAGGTGAAAAATAGTACTATTTTCATTTTGTGGGAAGAAAATATTTGGGGTATATTTTGGAAGGGAAAAGGTATTAAATATGCCTGTTAATTATATCATGGTGTTCACTTTTAAAAACTCACAGAGGTGGAAGAGGAATTGGGAAGATCTGCAGCCCCAAGAGGATCCCAGGAATGCTCATTACATTCAGAGTGCTTATTCTGTTATTTCCTGCTATCAGAGTCTTGTTTTGTAAATTTTATTGGGTGGTATCACTTTTTACTATGCGTTTTGGTATGTCCTGTGAGACAAAATTCTTAATCCACTTTTAAACAGTACCCTTGGGTATAAACTCCATCTTTGTTATTTGAGCCCAGTGTGGATTCCTAATCCATACCTCCTGTGTGGTAAGCTAAATAATCACAAAACATGTTCTGGCAATGATAAATACCAGTATTTTATGAGGACATCACAGGAATTCCATTGCAGCTGCCAACCAATGTGAGTGGTATCTTTACTATTTGGTGATATAAGGAGAATATTAAGTGCATTTGTTAAAAGTATCATATGCTAAAAGGGACTATTCCCCTACTTACAATAATACATTTGAAACAACATTAACATTCATCAATGAATGTATAATTAAATTATGGGATAGGCACATACTGTAGAATGACGTGAAAGTCCCAGGCTGAAAGTATATCTGAATATGGACATGCATTAGGCTCCACATTAAGCATTTTAGACACATTGTTTCAATAAATTCTCACAGCAGAACCATGCAATTCTTACTGTTTAGGTATGAGCACTGAGACTTATGCAAAATTCTGCAGGTTGTAAATTGGACGGCAGTAGTAAGGCCGCTCTATCAACCACCAAATCGATTTCCTTTTCCAATTACACTGTAGTAGCTTATAAATGTCAATGCTATATGCATGTATAGTTGATTCTGTCATGGAGATTTTATTCAAGATGAACAGTGACTTGCATAAATATGGAGAACAGGAAAAGCCTTATGTAATAGTAAAAACAAACACATCTGGATGTCAAGGCAGAATGGCATATGAAAGAGAACTGTTTCTAGCTCATTCCACCACTGAAAGAACATTTAAGAGCATATTTCAAGGCTGGTTACATGGGTTACAAGTTGTGGATTTTTCAGGTATTCTCAGTTTATTCCCATTTACAGTGCTGAATTCTATGAGTGAAGTAAGATCTCACCTGTAATTGTAATGTGAAAATTACTTGAATACTTATTTTTTCTTTTTACAATTTCTTGTTCTTTTACTCTTCACAGATGGACAAAAGAGAAAGAAATCATTGAGAAAGAAACTGGATTCACTAGGGAAGGAAAAGAACAAAGACAAAGGTAAAGGACCAAATAATGAAAGCCAATGCATTTTGTAGGGAGCATGCTGGTTGGATTGGGTTGAGGTTTTGAGTTGCATAGATTTATGTGGTTGGGCTCTATTATGTCAACTACATTTCCATAACAAAATGTCATTGAGAGCTGTTAGAGTCTACTTTTCTGTGTTTGAGTATCCCTGTGCTGAACTGATGAGTTCAGCTGGTTTGAGTAGTTAGTTGGTGACTATAGCCAAGGTTGTGGTTCCAATTAATCTGTCCAATCAGCTATGCATAAAGAGGACCTGTGTTGAGTAGCCATGGACAGCATGCCTAATACTAACCAGCTGTTTGGCAAATACAGACAATTAAGCAGGAATAATTAAATGAGAAAGAGTTTGTATTCACCTACTATGACTACAGAAAAGAAACAGTCTCCATCTCATGGCTTACTGAAGGTAGACCATCAGCAATTTTGTTAGATCACAGGATGCTTAGTTTAGGTCCCATATGTTTTCAGCAATTCCTGACTTTCATCATACTGATTTGTGTCTATTTCCATAGCTATTTATGGAAATGACACTTGAACCATTCTTTCAGACACATTTGTAGTCAATTTGAGTTTGCACTCCAGTTGTAAAGGTCACCTGGACCCCATTACTACAGTCTATTACTTTATGACTTGTTCTTATAGTCTTATATGAATTGATTGTTAAATGGTATAATTGTGTAAACATATGTTCATTTTATGTGCCACAATGAATGAATGTTGAATGAAGAAAGGCATATGTCTCACTTTGAAGTTCTCATCTATAATAATTCCATTTATGCTCATAGTGGAAAGCAATGCTTTTTTAAAAAAAATGCATTACAAATTGCATTTGAAGAGCCTTATTTCTAACATGCATACCAATCTATACACACATATATTAAACTGTGCTGTAAGGGTTGGATATTTGGTTCATGACATTTGGATACAAATTATTCTAAAGAACAGAAATCACAGTTCTGCTTCACTTAGAGTGTGTTCTCTCTTCCTTGGTGCTCAGGACAATGTAGACTGGAAAAACTTTGTTGCATATGTTGTACTATGCCATGTGAGATGTTTAGCAGCATCCTTGGTCTCTGCTAACTATGTGCTAGTAATACTTCTTGTAGCCAGATTGTGCTCAGGCTTCTAAATGTGAACCTCAAGCTAGACAAAATGAGATAAAAATGTTAGAAATACATACCTGTAACTGCAAAATAAAATCATGTCTGTAACAATTAAGTATCCTAGCTGGGCGGTGGTGATGCATGCCTTTAATCCCAGCACTTGGGAGGCACAGGCAAGTGGATTTCTGAGTTCAAGGCCAACCTGGTCTACAGAGTGAGTTCCAGGACAGACAGGGCTACACAGAGAAACCCTGTCTCT
>NC_045030.1:162473447-162482870 GCF_008632895.1 Mastomys coucha
AAAAAATTAAATATCCTATGGCCCAAGGCATAGGGATGAAGCTCAGTAGTAGAATACTTGTCCTGCATGCACAAGACCAGTTGCTCTTTTGCAGAATCCCCCAAAATACAAACCAAAGAACACTTAATGGTCAGATCCTTGCAGCAGTAAATCTGATTGTGTTGATATGCAAGGATGTCTCAGGCAAGAGCTTATTTTTTTTTCTTTTTACAAACTTCCAATGTATACATTCTAATATGAGAACTGGGACCATACTCATCAGAATACTCAGTGTGATATGAACTACTTCAGCAGAATTTGCTACTAGAATGATGAAGACAAAGGCTAGGCTAGGAGCATAGCCATTGTCTGATAAATTTTAACTATATTTATGATACATTTGATGACTTATTGCCCTTATTTTTGTATTTTATCTTTTATAATTTCACAATTATATATTATAGTATATTATGATCATATTCATTGCCCTTACCTTCTCTCATCCTCTCCAGCTGATCCCTCCTTCTCCCTAACTAGTCCTCTTCCTATGTTCATGTCTTTTATTTGTGCTAGTCTTATATAGGTATGCACAGATGCTATGTGTTCATGAGTGCAATGGACACGCCATATGCAGAAGATAGCATCTCACAAAATTATTTCCCTGCTTCTAGGTCTTATACTCTTTCCACTCCATCTTCCTCAATGTCCCCTAAGCTTTAGAGGAACAGTATAGATGACTCATAAGTGCTTTAGCAATTCCCTTCAATAAAATAATCCCCATTCATGGGAGAGAAATTCCAAAGACATTATATCAAATATGGCTAATATCAAACCTATGTGCATACTTGTATTTATTATTTAGGCAGAGTAGAAGATTAACAAAAATAACCATTAACAACCCAATTATTACAATATACTATGATATAAACCATTTAAAATATATGACTTTCTTATTTGGCAGTTTTCCATTTAATTTTACTGCAGTTTGCTGTGGACAAATCAAACATTGAAAGTGAAGAGAACTATAAGAACAGTTGATCATTGTTTGACTTTGCTTTACTCTAGGACAATGATATTGATGTTGAAATTGACACACAATGAAGATGTTAGGTGGTTCTTTAGAAAGTACCCTTTCAAACTATGCTAGGAAGATTAGATGGGGGGGCAGGCAGAGATTGCTGTTTGCATTCTCTAAGTGTGATTGTGTGTGTGTGTGTGTGTGTGTGTGTGTGTGTGTGTGTGTGTGTAGAATCAGTAAAACTTGGCGGTATTTTGTATTGACATACAAGAAGCTGAGTGGAGAAAGCTCTTGGTGGTTCTAAACAAAGGGCTCATCATCATCCATCCAAGGAGAAGAGTAGTATCAAGTTTAACTGTATGAAGTTTGCTCTATAAGTTAGCTTTGGGGCTTAAAAACAAGGTATTCTAATATTAACTGAAAAGTTACTCCACAACAGCTCTTCAAAATATAAAGCCTTATCCATATCAACCCTGGAAGCCATATCCTGGGTATCTTAGGAAACAGAACCTCTGGATAACTGTGTGCTGATGTGGCATATTTGTAACCAGTTCACGTTATTTCCTTCCCTTTGAGTATTAGTGTTTGGGCTAATAACAGATGCACATGTGAAAAATGATCATCACTGAAATACAAGAGGGAAAGAAGGAAAACAGGAAGCTCTGAATGACCTCTTGGGTTAAGCCATCTAAAAATAAAGAGGAGCAGCTCTTCACAGATGACCTGCTCTTCCAATAAAAAAAGAAGTGATTCACAAATATTTGATATGCTACTATATTAATCGATTCCATCAGCATGAATCATGTCCTGTGTGATATTCAATTGCTTGATATAAAAATATACAACAGATCATATGACATTCCTGCATCCACACTGCAACTTAAAAAAAAAATCCATCTAACTTTTGGGTTCTATATGGAAACTAATTTAAAGTTGACATTGATTTTCAAAACATAATTTCATATAGAAGATTTCCAGATGCCTAATTTCTTGTAGTTTAATTATTTGGCAAACAAAAGAAATTTCAGAAATTCAGACTACTTATTTCTTGTCTCAAGAAAAACTCCAGATTTTGAGGGAGAGCTAAGTAAATAAACACATAATTTTTATATTAAACTACTTTAATCCAGTTTATAAGCTTGCCTAATCAAGGCACATGGGGGCTAGGTGCCCCATAATTGCCCCATAATTGTCAGGATACTGACAGAGTATCAACACAAAAAGATCTTATGATATCTTTTTTTCTTGTACTAAAATCGAATTCTGTAATATCTTTTGGTTACTCACTGTCTGGGTCACTATACATGAACTGTGAAGCAAAACTTATAAAAGATTATTTGCTGCAGTTTCTATTTTTTGCTTCACATTAAGTATTAATACAAAATGTAATTATTAATTACATGTAGAAATTCTCCAAGGATCCTGTGAAGGCCTGATGCCACATCATAGGGGAATGCTAGGGTATGGAGGTGGGAATGCATGAGTGGGTTGGGGAGAACCTTCATAGAAGCAGGGGGCAATGGGGGCATGGGAAAGGGGGGCTGTGGAGGGGAAACCAGTAAGGAGGTAACATTTGAAGTGTAAGCAAATAAAATAACCAATAATTAAAAAAGAAATTTTCCAAGGAAATGGATGCAATACTGTCATTAAAAGCCATCCTTATGGGCTATGAACATCACTCAATAGCCACACAAGAGTGAGAGTTTGAATCAGAATCTCAGAACCCACATTATAAAAGCCAGATTTGGCAGTGCATGCCTATAACGCAGAAAAGATGAGATGGGCAGTATAGACCGTTGATTCCCTAGAAGCTTACTACCCACTAGCCCAAAAAATTTGGCAAATCTGTAAGCCAGACAGATATCTGGCCTCAAATGAAAAGGGCTAAGAACCTGAGGAGGGAAACCAAATTTTTTTGATCTCCTCATGTGCTTATGCAAGTCCAGAACCTCAAGAACATGGACACAAAATGTGCACAGACACACTGACACAGACAGATAGTCGCATGCACACATACACACACTCACACACATAGTCATACACCCCCCCACACACTCATGCATATGCATGGTCATACGCACAAGCAATTACTAGAGATGAGAATGATCAGGATATATGTAGGTCCAGAGAAAGGACGGAAGCAGCTCAGGCTAGCTCAGAAAACTTTCTGAACTACAGCACTTCTTTTGGTCTACATGATAATAGCACTGTAACATCATCAAATACACTAAAGAAGAAGTGACTTCATGGTGTTTTAAGTTGGACTATCATGCTAAATTATATGATTCGAAATTGGAGTGGAGCCAACAACAGCACAAAGGAAAGCAAGCTGAGCAGTTTGAAGGCTACTTAGAAATCTAGGAGCAAAGCAATGGTACCATGGAATGATGATCATGGTGGAGGCAGAGAGAAGTAGATTTTTAAAAAGAAGATAACATGAAGATGGTGTGGCAAGATGATGAAATAAACATGAAATATGAAAAGGAGAAAAGTGTTAATGTATGACTTTCAGAAGTCTTATTTGCCCCGTGAAGACCAGACACCCCTAACAATCCAAGCAAGTTCTAGTAAGCAAAGACTGGTAGTGAGATATGCCCTGGGGACATACAGGTGTAAAGGAACATTGACAAGTGGAGGCCAAGTGAGAGCTAGAGATAGAAGTGAAGTGCAAATTCTGGAGAAAACAAGGTCCAGTATGGGACTATGGAAGTGGATGACAAAGATGCTATATAAGCAAAGGTTGGAAGAAGGGAAGAGGACAAGGAAATATGAAAAAAGAGAGTCATGTGAGCCATTGAAGTGGACTAGCAAGTCACAAAGTTTTATGGAAAATTGGGGATTTAAATGTGAGTCAAAGTCAGCAATAGTAGAAAACAACCAAGAGTAAAGGACAAAGAGAAGCTTGTGGTAGTAAAGCCTCTGCTACAGGTAGGAAGGTGGGGCTAGAAAGGGAACCGTTGTGAGTAAAGAGGAAATTCCAAAATATCCAAATTCTGTCTTTGCAAAGAATCTTCAGGTTTCTTTGACATATTCACAAAGAAACAAACAAACAAATGAAAAGGTTTGAACTTAGATAGGCTTATGCACCCGATGCTTTATTGGCACATAAATAACAATTCTCCCCAATAGAATTTTGATGAGTTTTTTTTTTTTTAATTTCAAAATAGCTGTACTTTTCAGAAGAAAAAAATCAGCTCCTTCCTAGAATGTTATAAAGACCTCAATACAACATTCCATAGTTTGGAGCTTAGATAGTCTACTTTGTGAAGCTTGTGAGAGTCCTTGGGGAAAGCAGCAAGAAACTAAAGAGGCCACACCAAAATTCTAGCATTGAAATAATGAGCTCAGCCCTCACAGAAGCCTACCACACCAGAAAAAAAAAAAACAACAACAACAAAAAAAAATAAACAATTCTTTGTGGCCTTATCTTTCAAATGAGATCAAAGGAAGAGTAAATATCAGGAGAAAATGACTTAAATTGTTTCTTGTTTAATTTGTATTCAAGACTTATAAGTTACAAACACAGTGATATACTTTTAGATACTTAAACACTAGATTAGTGGAGCTGTAGAGGTAGCTCAGTGGATAAGAACATGAACTGTTCTTTCAGAAGACTCAAGTCCAGTTTCCCCCATATGATGGCTGACAAGTACATGTAAATCCAGCTCCAGAGGATACAACACTCTCTTCTGACCTCTGTGAACACTTGCATGCACATGCGCACACCTACAAATAGACAAACTGTAGGCTCCAAAGTAAAATGTCTATTTCCCCCAAAGATACTAGAAATCACTAAATAAGTTTGATTGGGTTTTCTTATATGGAAAAATGTTTATGAGAAGACCAAAGAGCCTCCATTGTAGAACAAGTCACTGGCATGCATATGCCTACATTAGCAGACCCATGTCACATGATCTATTTCAAAGTCCTTTTTGTTGTTTTTATCCACAAGTCATACCTGTATATTCTATGTGGCTGTCCAAATTTTGTGAAGAATATCTGATTATTATAAGAAATCCTCCAAGTGCACAGACTATCGTCTGGAACTGATCTTTGCCTTTAGTTTTGCTGGCAATAGGAATGGAGTAATAGTCTTACCTCAAAAAAGAAAGGCATAACACTTTTGATTGGCATATGCCCCATAGTTCACTGATAGAGAAAGCTCCTCTGAAAAAATCCCCAGATGAACTTAGGATATTTTACTTCAAAACAAGTTGCACCTTTTGATGGGATCAGAGGTATATGCCTTTAAAGTACCATTTCTGTTCTTAATGGAGACTTGGCTATTAGCCTAGTTTAAAATGTTAACATGGACCAAGCAGGAAAACCTTTTAAAAGCTCTTTCCACCTGGTTTAATGTTAGCTTTTTGCTAAAAGAACAAATAATCTTAAGAGTTATTTTCCCTTGATTATTGCAGTTTCAATCACAGGGCTTAGAAAAAAAACCCAGGGCTCTCCTAGGCTCCAATTTGCTGAGGCTGCTAAGAGATGCAATTTTGAGTCTAACAAGAATAATGTACTTAATTGAATATTAAGACTTTCCATATAAATCTAAAATGCTACTAATAAAATATCTATCTCTGAGTATTAAATATATATGAATCCAAATGGATTGACCACAGTGATACAGACAGTAACTGGATATACATTGCCAAATGAAGCCAGAGTTCTATATTGTGCCTCTTTCCCAAATGATCCCTAGTAAAGAATTCCAAATGTATTCTGGGTCTCCCACAAGCTATATTATGGTCAAGTCCACTTCTACATGTGATCATCAGGAAGCCTGAGTATAGATCATAAAGGGACTTCTGTAACCCAGATGGGTGAAAGTAGGAGGTAGGGACACAGGACAAAATGGGGGAAAAAGCAAACTTCTTAAAGTGTTCCTAAATTGCTTTTGTACCCCTTAGGTCATTATTTCCTACATTGCCTTAAGGTATACCTTAAAGTACACCGACTGATTTTCAATCATGGATTCACTCATCTCTATTATTCTTATGAGAGTCATTATCTTATAATTATTTACATGTCTGATTCTGCACATCTTCTCCCGACCTCAGAACCCCTTGTGAGAAAGGACCTGAGATCTTTTACAGTACCCCAAACTCCGAATTGTGAAATGTGGCATAAGAAATAGTAGGGTGTCAATTAATGTTTGTTGTCATTTTCTTATCCCTTCAAGACTTCTAAAGCACATAAATTGAACAGTAACAGTTTACAGAGATGTATGGTTATGAGCATGAAGCACTATTTATATGCTGTTCAAATGTCAAACTTCTTAGTAAAATTATTTCCTTTAAAACAGACTTGAGTGCCTGAAGAAATATTAGAGACCTGCATTTCTAAAGTATGTATTTGTACTTACTAGCTTCTTTTACTGAAATGGAAACTTGAGCCATTTTGCTCAACAATACAAAGCCATCCCAGTATGCTGATTGATGAATCAATTGTTTGGAAAACAATAATTTGACTAAGTGTGCTTTTCTGGATGAGCTATGAATGAACATGCTCTCCTGTCTGGGCCTTCCATAAATGTAAATATTGGATTTTCTTCCTTACAGAATTCATCCCACAGGCATTTGGAATGCCCTTATCCCAAGTCATTGCTAATGACCGGGCATATAAACTGAAGCAAGACTTGCAGAGGGAGGAGCAGAAGGATGCATCGGATTTTGTATCTTCCCTCCTCCCATTTGGGAATAAAAAACAAAACAAAGAACTCTCAAGCAGTAACTCATCTCTCAGCTCAACCTCCGAAACACCAAACGAGTCTATATCCCCGAACACTCCAGAACCAGCTCCTCGGGCCAGGAGAAGGGTGAGTTGGCCAGGATCTCCTCTGACTCTGAAAAAAACTGGAAATGAATAAGGTTGCCCTTTGAATCTCTACTACCATGAAAACTGCACACATTATAGGTATCTCTTGCACTAGGGAATAGCCAGTAGTGTCCATGTGGCAGCTAACACTACCTTCCCCTCCTGGTTAAATTTGTACCCAAATATTCAGCACTACTGCCATTGATGCTGGTATTTTGTTATCTCCTGCTGTCGTGCTAGATTTCCTGCTCAATTAGACAAGTATACCCTGCAACCTATGGGACACATACATACAAAGCTAGCTATTAGTATGCCAAAGCACAAATCCATAAAATTATTTAAAACATTATTAAAATTGTTTTGATCATTTTGTTCTGTAACTCAGGTATGTAGTTCTTGAACATGAATTTTATACGGTATTTAAATGGTATTATACTATCACAATGGCATATAAGCTGCAGATTACACCACCTCTATGCTAAATGCAGAGTCTTGAGGCCAGGACCCAGTGTTTCTGTTAATTTTTTCAATACTGTTCTTAGGATGTACCTGGATCGATGAATTAGCCACAACAGTTCAAAACTCAGTGAGAGATTTAGATTTTTCTTAGAATCTGTCTCACCTTAAATACAGCTGAACAGTTCTATGCAGTCTTGTTCAAACCCATGCTGAATCAATATGGTACCAGTGATGCAGTGTGCACTACATTCTAGGCTCTGGGCTCCTTGCCTGTTAATTGCAAACCTACAGAGCTGAGTTTGCAAGCCACATGGGTGGTAATCAGCATAGTTACCACATGTCCCATGTCCCAGAGAGGTCTTTCCCTTTCCTTTAAGCTTTGGGCTGGAAATATTTGCCACCTCCCATCATTGAATAGTGCTCTAGTTAAATATACAAGCAGACCTCCATTTATAACTCACATTTTTTAATCAGCTACTAGCATTTAAGATCTGTTCCAAAGTATAGGAAGACTCAAGGCCCTATTTTTTATGATACTAACTGATTCAAAGAGGAAAAACTGACAAAATTATGGAATATTTGAATTTTCCAGATGAATTTATTCTTCTAAGCCTGCAATTGTCTTAGATTGTTTATAAATCCAAATAACAGTAGCACCAAAAACTCTAAAATAGAAATTTTTGAGAACCTAGGACCTAGGCAATGAACTTCCTAAATGTCCCTTTCTCTAATAGCTAACGTCTTAAAACACTCTTCATCCAGGATGGATGGCTGTACTCTCCTACACGCTGGGGTTACAGGAATATACTACAACATCCAGTTTGAGTCTTCTTATGTTTAAAATGTACTTCCTAGAGCTATAGTTGAGGATTTTTTTATTCACAAGACTTCTATATCTTTACCTCATTCATTGAGTATGTATTTCATGCTTCAAAAAATGAAGTGGTTGAATCAAAATATTTTAATTATATGTTTCCCATCTCTTGTCTTCCACTTGGAAAAGTCTGTGTATTGAAATCCTAACTAACAATACTTACCCTGTGTTGTAGATATTTCCTAACTCATTCAAAGTGCATTTCATTTATCCTCTTAATATATCAGTAATAAGCAAGTATGTCAACAATTAAAAAACCATAACTACATCAAGCAGTATTATCTTTTGAGAGTTATGGTCCTCCATGAAATTTTATTGGGTGGCCTCTGCATGCAGCTGGTTTTTGTTCTGTTCCCTGCCTTCTTCTTCAAGTCTGTGCATCACTTACAGGGCGCCATGTCTGTGGATTCCATCACCGATCTAGATGACAACCAATCTCGACTCCTAGAAGCTTTACAACTCTCTTTGCCTTCTGAGGCTCAGAATAAAAAAGAAAAGGCCAGAGATAAGAAGCTGAGTCTGAATCCTATTTACAGGCAGGTCCCCAGATTGGTGGACAGCTGCTGTCAGCATCTGGAAAAACATGGTAAGTAGACTTGTCATCAGCCATCAGTGATCCAAGCATCATCCCTATATTCAATTCTGTGGTTTTTTGAGCAAGTGTTGGACAAATCTTCCTTTGATAAATAAAATACACCAATGTGTGGACTTAAGAAGTTACTGGAATCAACAAGACTAGGAGGTGTGATGCTATTTGAAATCCTCCAACCCTAAGAGTCCTCACAAGGGGCTCTGAGCAATCATTTTAGGGAAAGGATCACTTATGTTGGACTAATACCTCCTTCAAACAGAGCAAAGTCCCATGGATGTTCATATACATAGTTTGTTTACATTTCTTTTGCCTTTTGTAAATATCTATTTTTAGTGTCTCCAGCCATCCACTTCCTATTAACAGGATGACTTTAATGTGATGAATAGTTCTTTAATCTTTAATTTGTTTATAAAATTTAGATACTAGGCTCACCAAAATGCCATATCCATCACATCTTTGTTTGCTATGGATTTACCACACAGTATGGACCTGGGAAAAACATCCTTAATTGCTTATTTAGTTTAAAGATAATATGTTTGTTATAATTTGGTAAAGCAAAATGAACAAGCGTTTCCTTGGCCTCTTGGTATAGACATTCAATCCCAGACTCATAGGAGCTGGGAGGAAAATTTCAAGTTCAAGATCTTTTTTTTTTTTAACTTTTATTGCATTATGATGAGAAAA
>NC_045030.1:162483096-162483305 GCF_008632895.1 Mastomys coucha
ATGAATATATAAAGTCTTTTTGTTTGTTTTGTATTTAGTAGAATTTAAAATCTTGGCTCTTACTGTGGGACAAGCCCAAAATGAGAACAAGTTTTAGACATTGGGTTTCATTGTAATAAGGCTGTATTTCAATGACCTTGGCATCACCAAAGGATTTTACCTCCATCATAGCTAAGCTGAGAGTTGATAGTTCTGCTGCACCAAGAAAT
>NC_045030.1:162484074-162494455 GCF_008632895.1 Mastomys coucha
CCCAATTACTCCCAGTGTTGGGACAGATGTTGGTTCCTGCTCACCTCTGATCCTGGGTGTGTTGGAGCCCCTGGGAGTGGAGATTCCTCTGGGTGTTGTGGGACTGGCTGCGGAGCTTGAGACCAAGGTCTCTGATCCTGGGTGTGTCAGAGCACCTGGGAGTGGAGCTTCCTCTGGGTGTTGTGGGACTGGCAGGTTCAAGATCTTCTGTGTCTTCTTGTGTTATAGAGTTCAAGGCTTTCCTGGGAAATCTTGTGAAATTCTATCTCAAAATGAAAGCTACAAAGAGAGTTCCAGATGCTTCTTAGTGGTGTAGCACTTGCCTAGAATGCATAATGCCCTAGGTTAAATTCTCAGTCCTACAAGAAAGAAAGAAAAGGAGGAAAAGAAGGAAAGAACTATAAAAACAAAGTGTGAACATTGTTATTTATTTCTTAATTACAAAAACAGAGTTTCATAGAAAACTATTAAGGAGGTATTTAAATTGCTTAATCAAGTCAGTATGTGTGAAAATCACTGGATAAAGAGATGGCTTAAATAAATATATTTAAACATTAACTTTTGTTTTCAGGACAGAATATTTCATATATAGTTTGTACCTAAAGGTAAGACTTAAGCTGATCAATTATGCAAAGTTCTGACTGTATTCCAGGTGCTTATGATATTTCTATTAGAAGAATCTAGAATAATAGGATACACATTCAAATTCAAATGGACATTGACTTGAATACTCCAAATGGATAGCAGCAATATCAAACTTTTAAACTTCAAAAAGTAAAGGGTTTTATATAGTATTTTAGATGTTGTTTTTGTCTTACTATATGACCCTGTCTCAAAACAAAATAAGACAAATGCTACTTTAAAAAGCATTTCTTCCCTAACACTTTACTTGCTTGATTTTGAAATGACTAGTAGAGGACACATGTCACTTTAGTCTTTTAAGTATTTACCAAAGAAAATTTTCCCACCCTCTACAAATCTGTTCTTGAAAATTTTTATTAGCTCCATCTATACTTTTGTACCCAACCATTCTTCACTTATATATCAAATGTCTTCTCTATCCTTAATTCAATATTCCTCAAACATCTCAAAGCTTCCCAGAAGCTTCCAAAAGGCAGAAAAAAGAGTAAATGGGACTTAAAGGATGCTTTTGAGATTTAGGCTTATTTGGGGTGGGACCCACTACTTATTGTGCCTGTCCTTGTTTCTTGACATCTCTAAGCCTGAGATTTGAGTACTTCTGAGTCTGGTTTCCATTTCAGTTTCTGATGAAAAGGAGAGAAAGATGATCACATCAGTTCCTGGGACAGGACTTAGCAAAGTCAGAGTTCTTTGTGAAATCAATATCTTTTTCGGTGTCTACCCATTTTTTTCTAGTGACTGCCTTAAGTCCTTGTTATGAAATAGCTAAACTGTTCTTGTGTCTGTGAAGAAAATCACTGTGAGGTTATGTCAGTAAAAAGGCATTATCTATCCAAAGACGGTTATTTGTTCTACCTTTAAAAACTAAATGTGATTCAAAAACCAAAACATGCTAGAGTTGATTGAGCTACACCAGAATTATTGCCCAGTATGAAATTGCTATGATTGAAGGAATAATCTCAGAAATTGGCATTTCTGAATAGCTTAGAGTAATCTATCTAAATGAACAATCCTACCTGTTTGACAGCACCCCTATGACATCTTGATTTTGTAGAAATTTGGGTACCCAGAAGCCATCTAAGAATAAGAAATAAGGTGGTAATACTTAATATCAAAACACAAAGAGATGTATTATTTTTGAGATAAATCAAGAATCATTGATACCTTGTAATAATAAAATCATTAATATTAATATAAACAATACACACAGAATGCCTATGACATACATAAAGGCCCTATGAAGAGAACCGCCAAGCATTTACTTTATTGTTTCTAGATAGAAAGAAGTAAGGCTATAACATTTTAAATTCTTTCCATTTAATGATATATTACTAGTCATAATTCTTTCAGTCACACATGAAAGACACTCAGATAGAAGTAGATTAAGGAGAATGTTCCCCTAGCTGATCCAATAGCCTAAAATCCTTATTTATGTGCTGAGAATCTGAATGCAAGATTCAAGTAATACTATGAGGGCTCTCTATTTACTGGCTTTACTTTTAGATCAACTATATTCATGTGGTTTCAAATGGCCACTAGCACTTGCAATCTAGCACCAGATTATGAAGAGAAATGGACTAAAAGTAAAAACAAAAAATGTAGGTGACACTCCTCAGTAGTGATGATGAAGGGTCCTCAAGAAAATGGAAGCCACTTATAGTGTCATATGCTTTTCATCTCAGCATTGAAGAAGCAGAGATTGGTGGATCTTTGTGAGTTAGAGATCAGCCTGGTTCATATAGTGAGACCCTGCCTCCAAAAGAAAGAAAGAAAAAAAAACAGTGGAGAAACACCTGTGTTTTCTGAAAGAAGAATACAATATACCTTATATAATAATCTCACCCCTGATAATCACACCTGGCCATTGAAACTTTGTGCTTTATTTAACTTTCATGTTATTGGAAAGTTAAGGGAAGAAGGAATCCATATAAATGGCATCATGAAATATCCAAATCTAGACAGTAGGAATATCTCCAATGGTAAATCAATGCTATTTCTTCACCAGATCAATAGTGTAGGGATATTGAAAAAATAGAGGAAGAAGAAAATACAGATTAAGAGTCACAATTTGTGAACCTGATGTGGATATTGCCTGAAAACTCAATTCTATTAAATGACTATTGTGGAAATTTCCAATCTGTGCTAGTGAGATCATTAGATTTTTTTTGAAGATCAAATATTTTAAAAGATTTTTTATTATACTTTATTTTACGTCTTTGTGTGGGGCTGAGGTTATTCTTGCATACCATGTGCATATGCAGAGGATACCTACGATAGGTATAAATAGAGAATATATAGATGATATAGGTAGACAGATACATAGATATATATAGAGAATGCCACTGTTCTTCCTTGATGGTAAGACAGAGTTTTCATGTATATATAATTTTCTTGTAAATGTCATTTAAAATGGATGCAGGATAGTGGACCCAAATTAGATCCAAATTCATAAGCTTGCTTTCTCTTATAGTCCTACTTTGAACCACCCTGTGTGTGTATCTTTGTTCATATTTTTTATCATCTTGGATTCATGTCATATATTCAGAATTATAAGGCTGTTGCCTATAAAGAAAATCTATCTGACCTATAACATCAATAATCACACAGGGGAAAATATCATCTCAAACATTTAGTGTAAAATAACTCTGATGTTTAAAGGTTGAACTATGTATCTGGAGATAAATAGGATACTTTCATCAGAAGCCATCCTTTAACAGAATGCACTGAATACTCTGCAGTCACTGCTGGTCTGCAGGTCAGAGCTCTGTGCAAACATTCAGCACTGTTTCTACATTGATTTTATTTAGAATCTCAAGCAGAAAATGAAAAGACTTTTGATTTTATTCGCTTATTTATAGGCCTCCAGACAGTGGGGATATTCCGAGTTGGAAGCTCAAAGAAGAGAGTAAGACAAGTAAGTAAACACTGAATGTTGTCTGTTTCGGCTGACATTTAGTAAAATTTTTACTAGGTAGAAAGTTCAAGTTTATATAGACTCTCTTCTGACTATCTTTTCATTACCATTCTGCCAACTATAATATAATCAAGACACAGGATATGAAATACAACTCAAAAGCTTGGAAAGATGGAGTTGGGATAAAACAAGTGAAAGAAAATGTCTGGACATGCCCATTCTGTGCTTAGCTACAGGAAACCATTTGATAAAAATGTCTCTGAAGCAGTAAAAGTAGCAGATTCAAAAACATGCCTAGCTGGGCGGTGGTGGCAGAGGCAGGTGGATTTCTGAGTTTGAGGCCAGCCTGGTCTACAAAGTGAGTTCCAGGATAGCCAGAGCTACATAGAAAAACCCTGTCTCGAAAAACAAAACAAAACAAAACAAAACAAAAAACCAAAAACATGCCTAACTAATCAGCAAGTGGTAGTAAATAGAAAATAATATGGTACTGGCCAATTTTACCAAAGTATGATAGGAAAATACCTTACACATTCTCATCTACTCTGATGCTACATTTATGCCATTACGTTTGCAGAAATAAATGCTTTATAAGATTCTATGGAAGCATTGATCCATGATTCAGTTTTTATGATAAGACTATTCCTTATTTTTTCTAATTTCGCACTACATTCTTGTTGTGGAAATTCAATATTAGATTGTTAAAGATAGCTTCTTTTAATCAGATAGGTATGTGGGGTTGTGATGGCTTTATAAAAGGAAAGCCATCCTTTAACAGAATGCATTTGCTGGAAAAAGACAGTTATAATTTTGTTTTTTCCTATTGTTTGCAAGAGAAGGAAATAAGGAACTCAACAATTTAAAAGCTAAGCCAGGAAGAAATTTCAGTTGGATGAAGCTAAAAATTATTTATTCATATGTTGAAATAAATATCCTATCATGTACCTTTTCATTGTCAAGATAAAGGTCTTTCCTTTTTCCTGATTGGTTTATTTGTATTTTTAATAATCACATAAGATGAATGAACGTTTAACACCTGTAAAATGGAAAATTGTTTGGCAACATCTTCTAGGCCTCACACCTATGTAAAATTAAGTAACACCTTTATTAATAATATCTCATTGAATCACTTTTCCACCTGTAGATCTACCTTTCTATCATCTCTCATCCCCTCTCTCTCCTGGGGATTGGGTAGGTGTGTGTGTATGTGTGTCTGTGTGTCTGTCTGTCTGTGTATGTGTCTGTGTGTCTGTGTGTTTGTGTGTGTCTGTGTGTGTGTCTCTGTGTGTCTCTCTGTGTGATATGTGTGTGTTCAGGATAGTATCAAGGTGTATCTCAACTGTCTTGATTGCAGTAGTGCTATGGGCATCTTCTTCATTCTGGCTGTCTTGTAAATGCTAATGTAAAGTTGCCTCGAATAAGTGAGCAAATGAAGATAGTGATGAGTATTTTTACCATGTAGACAGATGATGGTTGCCAGCAATTATTGCTTAACATTTTTGGATCCATAAAAAAGGTGGAAAATCATTGTGCAGGGATTTACTTAAGGATTACTCACTCAATGAGATACAATTAGTGGTAACTTAGGACTATATTTGAGTATGACTTATGCTTTAAGTCACTATTTTATGTTTTTATGTTACTTCTCCATACACTGCACTTTTTCTTCAAAAAGTAAGAGGAAAGGCTTGGGAAATGGATCTTGGTATGTAAACATGAGGGCTAGAGTTCAGATCCCCAGCACCCACACATAAAGAGCATGGTATGGCCACATACATATAACTTCAGCACTAGGGATAAACGAGTGTAAGCACAGACAGGCTCATGGCCTCCTAGTTTACTGCAATGAAATGCTAAACTCTTCAGGTTCATTTCAGTGAAAGAATTTGTCTAAAGGGCATAAGAATTCCAGTGATGAAGAAAAACACCCAACATCATTCCTTGACCTCTATATCTTCTGTACCCACAGAGGGAAGACAGGGGATATGATTATGTTTAAAGTAAGAACTTGTCACTTGTGCTGTTACCTGCTTACCTTGTATGCTACTAGTCTACCAGATCAAGGAGACATAAAGACTTTGTCTCACTTTTTTTTGTTTGTTTGTTTGTTTTTTGTTTTTTCGAGACAGGGTTTCTCTGTGTAACCCTGGCTGTCCTGGAATTTACTCTGTAGACAGGGCCAGCCTCGATCTCAGAAATCTGCCTGCCTCTCCCTCCCAAGTGCTGGGATTAAAGGTGTGTTCCACCACTGCCCGGCTTGTCTCTTTATTTACAAGTGTACTTGTGTACTTGGAGGACCTAAAATATGTCTTGAGATCCAGCAAAATGTAATGAATCCTAGATGGATAGATGAATGAATGAATGGATGAATAAATGAATGAATGAATGAACGAACTAAATAAATCTTACAGAAGTAATCCATACATAATAATTTACACAACAGAGAACAATGCATAAAGGACATCAAGCTGTGAGAGATGAAAAGCAGAGCATGATATTATTATCATTTCTGCCACATTGTTACCATGTTTTTCTGCTGCTATCCATGTTAAGAGGCTTTGCATAGTGATTGAGGCAAAGAATCTTTCTGGTAACTGTTCATAAGGCTATGCTAACAAACTAGAGATAACTTTCATTTTAATATATGATCTTTTAAGCCTTCGTCATTCATATCTCATCTACATTATTAGTTTTGTAATTTGTCAAATAATCTTGAATTTTTTGTTGGTATTCTAGTAAACTATCCAAATTCCAGTATGATGTGTTTGGTGACATGCCCAAGTGTTGTGTAATAGTTCTCTCACATTTACACTTGACCTTAATTTTCTTCTAACCCTCAGCCCTTACTTAAAACTTCCTGATTATCATTACCTACTCCTCTGAAAACATCATTAACAACAAATACACAACTAGTTTTGTAATAACACATTCATATTTATAGAGAGAGATGTAGATATATATTCATAACTAATACTAATAGAGTCTTTAGCTTAAGGTGACATGTGGCATCCTCCACCACCCCCTTTTTTTTTTCTTTTTTTGATCTATGGAGACTTAATGCCAGATAGTTTCCATGATAATACTTCTCTTTGGTGAACATTAAACACTGAGATTAGAGGGTTCTAAGATATCATTGCTACATGAAGCTTCTCGTTAAATTAGCCTCATGAATCTTATGTAACTGACTCTTGAACCATTGATTTTCCAGTTGCGTGAAGAATTTGACCGTGGGGTTGATGTCTGTCTAGAAGAGGAGCACAGTGTTCATGATGTGGCAGCCTTGTTAAAGGAGTTCCTCAGGGACATGCCTGACCCCCTTCTCACAAGGGAGCTGTACACTGCATTTATCAACACTCTCCGTACGTAATTGAGCCAGCTTTTCGGAAAAGTATCCTGGAATACCAGGGTGTCCAGCACACTCATGACAATCTTCTTCATGTGTTTTCCGATAACTGGTTTTGCCTTTATTGGTCTCTAATGAATAGGCTATTTGGGGGATTTTCTGAGATAAACCCTAGGGAGAACTACTAAGAAGAAAGCTGGACTAAAACAAATGGGAAAAGCCAAAAAGAATTTCAGATGTTTTCAAATGACCCCAGGAAAGTAGAAAGTCCTATAAGTTGATGCTTTGAAGTGCTGGCAAGCATTTGTATTGAGTCAGTGCCTAAAAATGAATCATGGCTTCTGGTATGAGGAAGGAGGGAGCCAAAGAATTCAGAGTGAGAAAGCAGTGAGTATTTCAGTGGAAGCAAAATGGTACAGTTCAGTCATTACCTCTGCTTTCAAAATAGCTGTATCTGGCTATGCACACAGACCCACAGATAAGGAGAAAAGATGGAGAGGAGAAGGGCAATACCAGAGATGTGTTATCCTTCACACATCTCTTCTTGCAATACAGCAATTCTAATGATGATTGTGGCTCAGAAAGAAGATAAAACCTTTGTTATAAATGTCTTGGGTATGGCCAACAAAAAGTCTGTTCCTCGTATCTTGTTCCTTGTATAAGAGGAAAGGCCCTTAAACACATTAAAAAAAGATTTTGGAACATTCACCAAGTCCCAACCACTGTTAGTAGGTATTAATCCGTATGCACTAAAATCCACTAAGTTAGTCTGAGTAATAAATAGAGGAAAGTTGGGTAATGGAAATAAGGCAAATGGTGTTATCTTTCTCATGATTTACCTAGATGCCCACCTTGTCTCTATACCTTTCAAAGGGTTTTGTAGCTCTGCTGCTAAAGTAGTGGGGAAAATGTGTGAAGACACTGAGTGGGGCTGGCCTAGGTAGCCTCTTTCTTAATGTAGCAGAGAGGAAAACTGTCTTCAGTGCCCATAACATTGTCAGCTCCTCTTGGTCTTACTTAGAGTGCCTCTCTCTTCCTTCTGTAGTGTTGGAGCCTGAGGAACAACTGGGCACCTTGCAACTCCTCATTTACCTTCTACCTCCCTGCAACTGCGACACCCTTCACCGCCTCCTACAGTTCCTCTCCATTGTGGCCAGGCATGCTGATGATAATGTCGGCAAGGATGGACAAGAGGTATGCTACTATAAAGAGAATGACTTCGTTTGGATTGTTCACTTGTTGTTCTGTTACTGTTACAGCCCAAACCATCAATATGACCATACATTTCAGCTGGGAATCGTGCCAACCCACCATTTGCATTAGTTACTTGTCTCCTGACTTCCACCAAAAACTCAACATAAGCAACTTAAGGAAGGAAGGGTTTGTTCATCATACAAACAAGACATGGTTACAGGAAAAAGAAGCAGGTAGTCACAGGGTATCTATAGTGAGAAAGTAGGGACAGGTGACGGCTGACAGTCAGCCTGCTTTCTGCATTTTATTCAGTGGGGACTTGAGCTTGTGGAATGATACCACTCACATTTAGAGTGAGTAGTCCCACCTCCATCTAATGTAGATTACACATCATTGACATGCCAAAAGATTTGTTTTTGTGGTCATTATAAACTCAATCACAAGTTCTCTGACATTTATGTAATAGTGCTGCCCAATGCCTTCACCCTGGGGACAATACCTGAAAACAAACTGCTGACCTCCTTGCTGTTTCAATGGTGTCTCCAAATGAGGCTGTCCTTTTCCTTAAAGAGGCTTTATTCAACACTAAACTTCCATTTGTGATAGAAACATAAGAGTTGGAAATGTGTAAAATTTGGATGTGGGAGTGAGAAAAATTCCATTATTGTCACTGGCTTGACCTGTTCAGCTGAATTAGACCCAATGAATGGCATCCTCTCTTATCTCATCTGCATTACTGCAGAGAGCACCTCTCACTCCTTAAACCATGCCTCCAAAACAGGCATTTGTTGAATGATATGGGCCTTCTATTCTGCTTTTAAATCAGATATTGAGGGGACTGGAAGTTCTGGTCTTGGCTCTTTTAGGGCAATGCCACATGAAGTCAACTATTAAAGACACATTTGAAAAAGTCCTATAGATAATTTAGGCATATTCTAGTGGGAACTTGTCCTTATTTAGAACTAGTATGGTCCCTCCTCCTATATGAAATTTTAGGAGTTGTGGTTCTCTTCAGTTACCTTCATACTTTCAAGAGTTTTAGACTTTCACCATTGGTCAAAAAGCACACTGCCTGCTGGCTGAAACCCTATTAAATCCTCACCCTCATAGGAGAGCCTGGTTCCTTTTTGTTTTCACACAGTTACACTTCTCTCTAACTTTGGTTTTCCCTTGAGGCCTCAAACCCATTTATAAGTTAACATGCACTGTAAATCAACAAAAGGGAGCCAGAGGCATTCCAATCTTAACCATATGTGCTGTTGTTTATGTCCTTATTAAGCAGAGCTCAGCCATATTATGAACTCAGTTCCCTGCTTGTCAGATTTTGTTCCCACAGAGCATGGACATGTGTAATTTTTCACCATAATTCAGAAAAGCAATCCTTCATTTCTCCTCCTCCTTCCCAACAGGAGTATGAGAATGGAACTTGAATTGTCCAGAGGTAGCCATTTTTCTAAGTAGAAGCTATAATTAGTGAAACCCCCACTGGCTTCAGGTTTCATCATATGGTCCTGACACCTTATTTCAGCATACACAGCCCTTCCATGGGTATACTATAATTCTCATAATTGTTGCATAGTTACATTATCCGTCTGGGTGTCAGCTTTTATGGACTACAGAGATAATGGAAGCCATAGAGTCTAGTGGCTGAGTGGAAACAGAACCCTGATTGGAAGGTATGTCAATTACCTCTCTGGTGTTCCTTAAGTACTATGTGAGAAGGGTAAAGCTGGGTCTTGGGTGATTGAGAAGCCATGGAGGAAAGCAAAAAGTCCAGTCCAACTTGATATTATATTACCTTTTAAAAATAATTTTTAGGCAGTTTTCAGTTCAAAGCTCAACAAGACTCCATTACTCATGCCACAAAGAAGGCAATATAGACTGAAATATAGATTAAGATATAAATGAAAATATAGATTAATTTTAACCTGCTAGGATCCTAGTTAACATTTATGACTTCCCCTATCATGTTTTGGTTTTATGCCATAGTACTCAATCCTTCTAATAGGCAAGATAAAATACCATTGTGCCCACTTTTCAGGGGTGGAAACTGAGAGACAGCAGTTAGGTAACTTAGCCCATGTCCTCTAGGGAGCTTCCACTTATGGTAACGTAAGTGGCACATTTGTATAGTTTACAGCTCTGGAGATATGCCATTTACCCAGTAGTTACTGTAGATTTACAGAGTTTTTAGGACAATACCCTAGTAAGTAATATAAAAAGCTCTTGCCGAAGCGAGAATCATACCCTTAGACTAACGGAGAGGACCTCGGCCCTGTGAAGGTTCT
>NC_045030.1:162494465-162504348 GCF_008632895.1 Mastomys coucha
GAAGTCATAGTGGCTGATGATCAGATAGATTTTGCAACTAGTGAATGTCCAGCTGTCTTTAACTACAGCCAGTTTAAATTACTAAGTTTAAAAAAGGCAGGAAAAATAGAAGGACAACATTACTTCCTTGGACAGGTTAAAAGTAATCAAATCTAGACACTATTGTGGATGCCAGCAAGTGCTGGATGACAGGAGCCTGATATAGCTGTCTCCTGAGAGACTCTGACAGTACCCAACTAATAAAGAAGTAGAGCACAGGATTCCTAATGAAGGAGCTAGAGAAAGGACCCAAGGAGCTGAAAGGTTTGCAGCCCCTTAGGATGAACAATAATATGAACTAACTAGTACCCTCAGAGCACCCAGGGGCTAAACCACCAACCAAAGAGTACATACACATGGTAGGACTCATGGCTCCAGCTGCATATGTAGCAGAGGATGGCCTAGTTGGTCATCAATGTGAGGAGAGGCCCTTGGTCCTGTGAAGGTTCTATGTCCCAGTATAGAGGAATGCCAGGGCCAGGAAGCAGGAGAGGGTGGGTTGATGAGCAGGGGGAGGGGAGAGGGAACAGGATTTTTTTTTTTTTTAGTTTTAGTTTTTTTATTTTATTTTATTTATTTTTTTATTTTTTGGAGGGGAACCTGGGAAATGAGATATTGTAAATAAAGAAAACTTCTAATAAAAAAAAGAAAAGGAAAACAACAAAAAAAAAGGAAGTAAGTATAAGCAGGTAGCCGTGTAGGACTTAAGTAGCAGATTAGTACAGAATGTTTCTGTGGCCAGATTCTCTCATTCTGCTAAGATATGAACCTTGGGAGCATTGTAAAACAGATGATATAACTTATTCTGAGAGAGAAAGAGACAGACAGACAGAGATACGAGAGGAGAGATGAGTGTTAGAAAGCTCCTCTTATCAAAGGCAATAGAGAAAACAGGAGTCTAGAAGGTGGAGGAGATGGGATAGAAGATAAACTGAATCAATGAATGTAGTACCAAATCTCTTCAGACACTGAGAAAAGGGATAGTCATGACCTAGAAGACCTGCAAATGGCTCCATGGAGCAGGCTGGGTAAAAGCTACATTTTAAATAGCGTATGGGAAATTGAGATGAGCCATGTAAGCATGGAATAGGAATAAAAGTTAGTAATGGTGGGGGTAGAGGAACAAAGGAGAAGTTCTTTGCTTAGACTTTTGTAGTTGAATGAACAGGTAGGGAACACAGAATGGGTAGAAGCAGATAGGAGGGCAGCCTACCATACCGTAAATTGGAGTCAAAGAACAGAGTATTTGTCTAGCTCTTCTACCTATTTTTTAGTTTGTGTTAGCCATTTGTTAGACCATGACATTTTTTACAGAGTGCATCATGGAAGAAAACTGACTCCAAATAGTAAAAAGAAAAAAAAAATATCTAGATGCTCACAATGTTTTGCCAGAGCCCCATCTTTGTGAAAGAGGAAGAGGAGGGAAAACAGAGGCAGGGCTGGCAAAGGCCAACACTTCCTCATCTGCAAAGTAAAAATATCATGTCCTTGATAAAATGTGTTTAAAATTCAATGTACTCTAAGTTGGTTAAGATCATGAAGATATATACTAAAATGTATGTTCATATATTGAGGAAAATTGTTGGTTTACCCACTGATGTGTTGAGGAAAATGGTGGTATTTTATTTAATTTGTTTTCTTGTGTTAATTTTGTTTTATTACATTCTGTTAGACTTGGTATTTTCTTTGCCACTTAGGAGAAAAAGAAAATTTCAAGTTTCTGAAATGTTTCATTTCCCTTTTAAAAAATATTATAGTAAGAATAAAATGTGGTGTGACTAGGCATTTGTTTGGTGAGAAAGTCCATAGCTGGCATCAAGTTCTTAGAGGGACTAGATAAGAAGCAACAAAGAACTAATGTGGAGCTATACTTCTTGATCTTTGAGGAGGTACTTGCTTCTAGAACACAAAAAGTTGGCTTTGGAACTTCAGCAAGATTGTGCCTCACTTGCCTCAACCTCCTCTAGTCTTGCCTTAAAAGCTCATTTTCCCTTCTGCCCATGATGGCATAGAGTCTGTCATAGAAATTGAATAGGACGAAGTACACTTATGTGATGTACAAAACGCTGGCACCAACACAGCTGTATGCTTTCACTCCCTATAGTTCCGCCTACTCCTGGCTCTCCGATTTACTGCCCCGCTATCTATAAAATAATGACCACAGCACAGCTGCTTTACACATAAGCTTATCTAGAGAAAGAGCTGACTATGTCTGTGGAAAGTCCCTAGATATGATGTCTGGACACACTGGACTTTTAATACATGTGAGCTATTTATATGGTGTTTAGAAATGATCTGGGATGCTTATTTAGTGAAGATAGAAGATTTCCTGGAATTGGCTAGCTAACTAAATCATGCAATAATGACCTATTTTTGAATGCTCCTATTACCTAGAGAGATCACATATAGTTTAATTAAGTGAGTAAGTAATATCCATATGAGTATATATTAAAATATGGGGAGCAAAGGGGAGAGATAACCAGAAGCAAGTCTCCCTCACAGTTTCATAAACAGCAAAACAAAACATAAAACAGGGAGAATAAACCACAGCAGCTGGGGATGCAGCTGGAATGCATATGCAGTTTTACAGATGGATAGTATTGCATTCCCAGAATAGCAACCAGAGAAGGAGAAAGCGGAAACAGAGCTCTGGATTGTCCTTGTACTAAACATTCTTTTAACTGAAAACAAAATCTTCAGTTTCTTCATGTTGAGATAGAGACAGAGAGAGAGAGAGAGAGAGAGAGAGAGAGAGAGAGAGAGGAGAGAAGAGAAAACCCCAATTTTACTTTTAAGGGGGATGGGGAAGCTTTCCTGACACCTCCAAGTTCTAAAAGGAGGAACTGGAAAATGACATGTATTTTATTTTCTCCTTAACCATGAATTTCCAGGAAGAGGATTAAAAACTAGAATGAAAACTTATGAAGCTTCATGCTAGTGAAATAAAACAAAGGCCATGTAACTATAAAGGTCCTGCAGAAAAAGCATTGTCTTTTTGATTTTGTGATGTTCAACACAGGCAATACTTTTCCTTGGTGGTGACTTGTTTACCTGAAAATGGCTTTGTTTCTAAAAATGAAACCCTCTGAGTTCTGTGCTGAGCTTGTAGAACAGTACTTGCACCAGTTCAGTGCTTCACATGGGAAGACCTGAGGGCTTCCATAAGGATTCCTGATTCCTATGCGGGGCAACCACATACTGTCTCAAAGATGGTATGGATCTTCTTGGGGTTGGGGATGCATCTTTTTCCTGACAGTAATCAGCATTCTCAGCTAATGTTAATGAGAGAAATGAGAATCATAGAGACCAGTAGAGTTCTCATTGGGGGACATTTTGCCCTATAGGGTACATAAAGCCCCATGTAGAAACACCTGTGGCTGGCACAACTAAAGGTGAAGGGAAGCTACTAGGATTTAATGTTCTTTTTTAAAATTTTTTTATTAGATATTTTCTTTATTTACAATATCTCTCTTCCCAGGTTCCCCTCCAAAAAAAGAAAAAAAAGAAAAAAAAACCACAAAAACTAAAACAAGCCCCTGTTCCCTCCCCCCTCCCCCTGCTCACCACCCCACCCTCTCCTGCTTACTGACCCTAGTATTCCCCTACACTGGAGCATAGAACCTTCACAGGGCCAAGGTCCTCTCCTCCCATTGATGACCGACTTGGCCATCCTCTGCTATATGCATGCTGCTAGAGCCATGAGTCCCCCCATGTGTATTCTTTGAAGTTGCTTAATAGCCTAGGACAGTACCTGAAGCAAAGTAAAGACTGTCACTAAATTTTACTACTGCCATGATAAACACTGGATTAGAGATATTTAGATTTTCCTTCCCATGTGAAAATAAAAAAAGACAAGTAAGTAAAAGGATTACCAAGCTTTTAAAAATTCTCATATTCCTGATTGTAATGATTTAACTTGGAGAAATGACTCCCAAGACAGTGCTTAGCCAAGCACATAAGATATCTTTTTGTAGATATTTCTGTACCTTATTTATAGTAACAAAAGACTGAAAATGACACAAAGGCGTATCACTTGGCTGTGCTTAAAAGAAATCATGATCAGTTTTGTGCAATGGGATGCTTACAGCCCAGAAAAAAGGGAAGAAGGAAAATTGTTTGAAATTGGGAGATTGATGCAACATGTTGGTAAGAGACAAGAAGCCAGTTACAAAATAGGCTATGGAATGAGACTCTAGATATCAGAGGTAAAAAACCCCAACAACTATACCATAGGTGTCTGTGCAAACAGGAACTTAGTAATGCATTTGAACAACTAGATCTGTTGATAGCTGAGCAGATGGACCAGTGAAGATGGTATGGATTGATAAAGGAACAGATAAAGAGACATGTTGATAGGTGATCACTGAATATCGATATTATCATTATTTTTAGTTATTTTATTTATTTACATTTCAAATGTTATCCCCTTTCCCAGTTTCCTCTCTGTAACTCCCCCATCCCATCTTCCATGCCCTGCTTCTATGAGGGTGCTCACTCATCCCCTCCTACCTCACCACCTTAGTGTTTCCCTACACGGGAGTACTGAGCCTTCATAGGATCTAGGGTCTCCCCTCCCACTGATGCCAGATTAGGCCATCCTCTGCTACATATGCAGCTGGAGCCATGGGTCCCTCCATGTGTACTCTTTGGTTGGTGGTTTAGTCCCTGGGAGCTCTGGGGGAAACATCAATATTTTTTAAGGACAAATGGATTGGGAATATTAAATAGGAAGAGATTTATAATAAACACTTAAGAACTGCAACATTTTACTTACTGTGCTATTAAGATGACCATTGGGCTGGTGAGATGGCTCAGCGGGGAAAAGCACCGACTGCTCTTCAGAAGGTCATGAGTTCAAATCCCAGCAACCACATGGTGGCTCACAACCACCCGTAATGAGATCTGATGCCCTCTTCTGGTGCGTCTGAAGGCAGTTACAGTGTACTTACATATAATAAATAAATAAATCTTTTTTTAAAAAAAAAAAAAAGATGACCATTGAAATTTTATCCTCAGTCCAAAATATCCTATGGATATCTTATGGATATCAAATGGAATATTATCATCCCCATTTAGATTTGACAAAGGTGATATTTTTCAGGCAAGAAAAATTACTAATGAAAATTTATCATAGCGTATTGAATCACCTATAATTTTAAAGAGCAACATAAAACTTAATAGTCTTTGGGTTTTCTTCACCCATAGGTCACTGGGAACAAAATGACATCTCTGAACTTAGCCACCATATTTGGACCCAACCTGCTCCACAAGCAGAAGTCATCAGACAAAGAATATTCTGTCCAGAGCTCAGCCAGAGCTGAAGAGAGCACAGCCATCATAGCTGTGGTCCAGAAGATGATTGAAAATTATGAAGCCTTGTTCATGGCAAGTGGCCTTTCAGTAGTGATACATCTCAGTGATTTGATTATTAGTTGCCTGTGGTGGTATAAATGAATCTCAGGTTTTCGCTTTCTGCTTTGCTGTGGTGGTTAGGAGTAAACCATCGCATGTTAGGCAGTTTTGCTCACACAGAAATTTCTATTACTCTTATGTCACCACAAAAGTTTGTTTCCATGTCCTAGCCATCACACAGGAAGAATAAACTTCATTTCAATGTCCTGTATATAATAATCACATGTAAAGATTTAGTTGCTGACAAAACAGGAGTTCTTGCTCAAAATATTGATAAATCACTGCCGTTTGAGTTATGTTATCTCTGTGAATTCATCTGTCTATAACCAACCACGGTGACATGATTTCTCCAAGGTCTATCTTGACAATGCACCTCCTGTATGAAATGGCACCTTTCTTTCCTGTGCCCTTCCCATGTCACTTCCCATGCCTCTTATCTCCTGAAGCCCATTACCATTCTTATTTATGTTTATCTTGCTCAGCATTGTGTTGCAGTCATGTTTGGCCATTTCCTCTACTAGATTATAAGTGTATTTACAGCAAAGACTGTGTCCTTGTTATCTCCTCTCTGTATCCTCAGTACACTTTTGGAAAGTCCTTCCTCTGGTAGGCACTCAGTAAATATATTTTTTTATTTATATTGAATTACAAGTTCCTATTTTCCTTCATAAAACTGCATTGCTTGTTCACACATCCCTTGTAACATCAGAACAAAAGCCAATGTTCTTCTGTTTCTGTTCTCTACTCAGACTGCATGTCAATTTTTACAGGAACATTCTCCATTTTTTCTTTTGCCATTTCTCTTACATCATTTGCAAATGCAACGAAGCCTGCCTATTCCACTAGAAAAGTGGTTCTCAACCAGGGGGCTTGCAACCCCTTTGGAGTCACCTAAGACCACTGGAAAACACAAATATTTACATTACAATTTATAACAGCAGCAAAATTACAGTTATGGGGCTGGTGAGATGGCTCAGCGGGGAAGAGCACTGACTGTTCTTCAGAAGGTCATGAGTTCAAATCCCAGCAACCACATGGTGGCTCACAACCACCCATAATGAGATCTGACGCCTTTGTCTGGTGCGTCTGAAGACAGCTACAGTGTACTTACATATAATAAATAAATAAATCTTTAAAAAAAAATTACAGTTATGAAGTAGCAACAGAATAATTTTGTGGTGGGAGATCACCATGACATGAAGAGCTATATTAAAGGGTCACAGCTTTATGAAGGTTGAGGATCATTGCACTAGGACTTTTTATAGTTCCTTCAACTTAGAATGCTAGCTACCTCTTTTAAATCTCCTGAAGAATTTATCTATACTTATCATATGCTTAACAATTGCCTTATCACCATGTTTGTCCTACCCATTTATTCTGGATATTTAAATGTCAGTGATTTGAAATAGCTTCCCTATTTGTATTACCTGTATGATTAAGACCAAGTTATTCAGTACCCTATAATCATTAATTAAACTCATGTGTAATGGAAAAAAATCTAATTCTTAAAGTTATGGCCAGAATCATTTGCTATGAGAAAGAATTATACAGACTGTAAATATCTGTCCAATTACTAGTTAATAATTATATTTGTTTGATAACATGAGATGGCTTAGAATATCAGTATTTTAGCACTAGAGACATAAGTATCATAATGTTTTATCACACATTTGGTAGACTGCCTCATAGAAGGTGACTTGGGAACCCCAGATCCGTGTACTGCAAGATTCTGTTATATTTAGGCTTTTAAAGTATGCCTAAGAGGAGTGTCCATCATATGCACTTAATTCTATTGACCAGAACTTACCCACAGATCACATCTAACTGCAAGGGAAGTTGGGAGTTGTACTCTGGATAGAAGCCCAGATAGAAAAGTAATGCATTTACCACAGTGAATAACAGTGGCATCTTGCTCCCCATTGTGTCTCCGAAGCATTGTCTCTGTGTTGTACGTGGAAAGCTCTCAAAAATGTTGAATTAGTCATCAACTATATAAATTTCACACTTCAGTCCAAAGCCTCATAATTAATTACATATTTGGATGAATCAAATGTCTGAACTTTTCAATATTTTCATCAAGTTTTAAGTCACATATCATCTTGCCAAGTTGTCTTGGCATTACTTCATGTTCTCTGGACTTTCTTTAACAAAATAATATCTCTCATCAATCTTAATTCTAGTCTCTAAATTCTGTATTCCAAGTAAACTTTTCCTTTATATGAAACTAAAACCATCAGGATTTTTTTTCACCTCAGACACTAACCAAATGCTTCCTGAGCTCCTTGAAAGGCAGAGGTCATTTTGATTATGTCATCTCTCTTTTCTCTACTTCCTGCCACCTGGAGATCAAGACAGCAGCAAAACATCAGGATTCTGTCTCTTGTGATGCTTCCCAAACCTGTCATTATTTTTATCATTTTCTGCAGAGATTAGTGTTGAGATTCTCTTGAGCATTAATGAATATTTTATGTGCACAAGTTATGGTTTCTATTTCTTAAAGAAACCCATCTTGATGGGCTCGACTAAAATCCAATCCCTCCACCCTCACTCCACTATTTCTGCTATGACTCTTCTGCCTACTACTAACACACACACACACACACACACACACACACACGCACACGCACATGCACACACACACACACAGAGAGAGAGAGAGAGAGAGAGAGAGAGAGAGACAGAGACAGAGACGGAGACGGAGACAGAGACAGAGACAGAAACAGAGAGACAGAGACAGAGACATAGAGAGAGAGACAGACAGGGAGAGACAGACAGACAGTCAGACAGAGATAGAAAGACACACACACAGTGAGACACCTTGAATTCATATTCACCCTCTGTTCTTTTTCTCCTTAGAAGTCCCCACTAGTAAGTAATAGAAAACATTGCTAATTTTTCTCTTTTGCTGTGTTTATTCTCACTAAGTTATAATATTTTCTGGTCCATGTAGTTATTACTGCTGTGCCAATGGCATGGTAGAAATATGATAAACACTTATTAGATTCATTAGTGACTTGATAGTAGCTGTGTGATGTATGATTTCTTTCTCACAAGTCCTTACTCATACATGTGGGAAAAGTTTGGGCATGCAAGAATTAAGTATACTTTTCTTAACATAAGTTAACATCGATATAATCATGTCTGAACTCCTTAGGTGGACTGTGGGAAATATACTAAAAATAGGAAGGACAGTGGAAGAAATGGAAGGGAAGAAAAACAAAGATCCCAAATCAGTGTCTGTAAAAATAAAATGGAACCAGAAAACTTGACCGTAGTCCTGTCTCTGCTCTGTTAGTTACATGACCTCATCTTTGATTTCTTTTTCTTTAGTTATCATGAACTAGTGTTAAATGAATGCTAGCCATGATCCTTTTATAGGTCTAACATCAGTGCTCCAGAACTGACTTCTCCTTTATATTTCTTAAAAGCCTAGAAAGAAAATTAATTTCATCACATATTTTAAATTCTCTTTCCATGCATTATCTTTCATAATCCTTTCAGATTCATGGAAGTTCATACATATGAGTCGATAAATATCCAACTGTATATGTGTGAAATTTCGTTTGGTATTTTCATTTTTAAAATTCTTTTAGAATAATTGCTATGGTGGAAAGGATCTAGAAACCCCAAGAAATCTACCAATGACCTAAATGCTGTTTTGAATGTCCTTCATTTTCTAATGCTGAGAATGTTTCCTATGTGACCAGAATTGAGTTAATGGGAAATGGGAAAAGGAAAGAAAGAATATGGCTTTAATATGTGTATTAAAGAGACATCTAAAGTTAAAGGATATTGTGATTCAAGGATTGACTAGCATCTGGGGCTATATCTAAGTGACAGTCTTTACCCTGTATTTACGGGATCTTGGATTCTGTCCCCTCAAGCCATAAGAACATGGGGGTTTTGTTTGGTTGGTATTTGTTTGTTTGTTTGTTTTAGGAGTCAGATCAGCCACTTGTTTGTAAGTCTTTGGAGATAGGTCCTACTGACAATCTTCAAGGTCACAGGCAAAGTGTGACACAGTAGCTTATGTTTATGAGACTACTGCCTAGGAGACTGAGGCAAAGACATTCTCAGGGTGCTAGTGGCCAGTCTGAGTTATAGAGTGAGTTCTACACCAGCCCAGGTTACTGTTTGAGACGCTATGTCAGCAAAGATTATAATAGTAGTGCACAAACTTCACTGTACTGCAGAATTTTCAAAGAATCTTGTTAGACATTCATATTCCTAGGCTACTTTTCAGAAGATAGAATTCAATAGCACAGGGCCCAGGAATCAGCACTTTTCTAAAGTATCCCTTCAGGAAGGATTCCTATCATGCCTAAGGAAACCACATATTGGGAAATACAGATTGGGTAGAAAGACCATGACCTTTGGGGTTAGTTATCAAAATTCAGATTGCCCCCAAGCTATTTGTGTGTGTGTGTGTGTG
>NC_045030.1:162504358-162505384 GCF_008632895.1 Mastomys coucha
TCTCTGAGCCTTAATCTTCTGTAAAAAAAAAAGAGAGCGATTAAAGGGCCTACTTTGCATGACTGTTTTGTAGGACATGTGATTTAGAAAAGGCATGTAGCACATAACTGGCATATACTGGGCTCAAAAATCCAACTACTGCTATTATGACACTTAAGTAATATGGCAGCTGTTTATCACACACATTAAAATGTTGCCTTGAAAAAAGCCAACTGGCCATTGCAAATAATACTGTCACCTGCTAGCCTGTGTGCATATTCCTATTCCCTTCCCTATGCTTGCCTTGAATTCACAGAGATCCTCCTGCCTGTGCCTCCCTAGTGCTGGGATTAAAAGTGTGCACCACCACCACCTGGCCATGTTGATAGCTTTTTAAGTTATTTCATAATTAACTTACTTATGGGGTCATTGAAACCAAATAGAATACAAATCTTATAATGGCATGTATTTTGTTTGCTTGTTAATACATGGTATCCCTGTATACTCCAGGCTAGCCTTAAGCTTACATTTCTTCTGCCTCATCCTTTCCAGTCCTAAGAATTCAGGTATGCACTCTTACACCCAATGAAAAGAGAGATTTCAGGTTGTTCTATACAGTGACACCCACAGCATCTAGAAAGTACTTGGCAGAAGATAGCATTCAGTAATTATGTCTTGAATTCTGCGACTCTACTGCCAGGAAAATAAAATGTATTTTTATTACTGTTTTGGTCCAGTACCCTACCTGCACCATTCCTATACTTTGAAATCATGATTTCTCTGTGTCTGTCAACAGCTATTTAAAAACTGGTTAACATAACATGGTACTTTCTGAAAACACCAGAAATAGAAGATGAGAATCATTTGTTTGCAGAAAGGCTCATTGGTATCTCAAGTAAAAATCATTCACTGAGTAAATCATTGAAATGCTACCTGGTCTGCAAGCTGATGCTTCTGTGAGAGGTGGTGGGGGATCCCAGTGAAAATAACTCCTGACTCTTGGAATTAATGAGAGTTTCAGAGTGGAGTGGAGAAAGCTGTAGGCTT
>NC_045030.1:162506077-162525647 GCF_008632895.1 Mastomys coucha
ACTTTGATTCAGAATCTTGAATAAGGAGGCTTATTGTTGGCAAAGAAAAAGTGTGGAGCCAGGAGATCTTTAACAATCTCTACCACTCTAAGCTAGTCATAGCATTTTCCCACTTCATGTTTAAGCCAGCATGTCCAGTAGCCAGTCTGAGTTCCTGCTGAGTCTTTGCTCACCTGTGCTTGTCTGCAAAGATACAACATTTTTTCTATTGACATCATATCCAGGTAGAGAGAACAAATCATTATTCCTGAGCTGTTTCTACTGCCTTTCACCTGTTGCCATGGAGATAATTTTTCTTCCTTCCTTCCTTCCTTCCATCCTTCCTTCCTTCCTTCCTTCCTTCCTTCCTTCCTTTCTTCCTTCCTTCCTTGCTTGCATGCTTACTTGCAGCATTCTTGAACAAACTCTTTGGATCTTTCACTGTGTTTGTTCACTAAGGTTCTTCAATTAATCAAAAAATTCTAGAAACATTCTAGAAATATTCATTGAAGTCAGAATGTTATATATCATACCTTTAATGCCAACATTCAGGAGACCAATTCAGAAGGATTCCTATGAATTTGAACACACCCTGGGCAATATGGTGAGTTCCAAGCCTGACATACATACAGCCTGAGAACCTGTTTTAAAAAACAAAAGCAAAAAAATAATTACCGAATTTAATTCCTCCTGAACCTGCACCTACATGCAGATGCTCCTAAAATAATGAACCACTTGTCACAGCGGAGTCACACAAAAGGTTTCACATTGATTTTGACCTTATTTGAGCTTTTGCAATCCTTAACAGCCAAAGTGAGTCCTTTCAGCTTGTTAGCTAAAATGTACCAATCATGACTTCCAGTGGCATTTACTTTTGCAGGGAAGTGTTAAGAATTTGAAATGCCAAAGCATTCTTCTTGGTCAAGTGCAAAGGGCTGGATTGCTGTGGAACACCCCGTGGCATATATGGTAGGGTTGGGTCCTGGGAACTGCTGTTCAGGGAGCACCTAATGGTTTGTTATGGAGAAAACTTTTTCCCTCTTGGTAGTTTATGGAATAAACTACCTCATAGCAGTTAGACTCTAGGCAATCATACAAGGTTTCATTTTTAATTTGATAGGGTAGATTTTAATTGTGACAGTTTTATTCCTTCATATGTGCAGTGTTTACATTTTTTTCTCTGAAGTGAGGGAGTACAAAGTTCTTTTGATTTTTGGAATAACATTATGCTTTGAAAGAACACATTAAAATCTAAGGAGTTGAGTCTCCAGATAAACACAGCCATAAATGGTACCCCTAGAAAATGGCTAAAATTACCAAATCCTTGACTAAAATCCAATTAACATTTCAATGGCAAACAATGAATTCAGTAAGGGATCATTTTGAACTAGTTGGGTTTTTGTTTTTGTTTTTGTTGTTGTTTTCATTTCAACATATAGAGTTGTTTGATAAAGAAAAATATTTTTTTCTCATGTATCCCTTTTCAATACAAAAGAAAGCCTTTTCCAGAAGCTTGGTACCTTGGGGAGGTTAATCAGGATTACACATATGATTTTGCCCTACTATTAAGCAAGAGTAACTAACAAAGCCTATCACACCTGAGACTATCCTTCCTTTCAGGAGATATGCCTTCTCAGGATATCCCAGTAAGAAGTAATGAGGTCTGGCATGGATAATTTTTGTCAACTTGACACACATTATGGTCTTTTGGAAAGAAGAAATCTCTTTGAGGAAAACATCCCCACCAGATTAGCCTACAGCATGGCCTGTGGGGCATTTTCTTGACTAATAATTGATGTGGGAGGGCCCAGTCCAACTGGGAAAATGCTACTTCTGGGCAGCTGGGCCTGAGTTTTATATGCAGTCAGGCTAGGAAGACAATGAGCAGCACTCCTCCATGGCTCCTGCTTTCGTTCCTGCCACTAAGTGCCATCTGTAAATTCCTGCCCTAATTTTCTTCGGTGATGCTGTGACCTAAGAGGTGTATGCCAAAATAACCTTTTTCCTCCTAAAGTTGAATTTGGTCATAGTGTTTTATCACAGCAATGGATATATTTCTCATGAAGCTTTTTCACTACTAGGCCTCCTTTCAATAAATATGGTGTTTTCAGATGTGTTAACCTTTGTGATAACTTGCTCTAAAGGAAAATAGGACTAGCTTGCAGATGCAAGCAAAGGAAGGCACTTGACATGTCCCAGTTTGCCTTAATTATAAGCAGCACAACCAGAACCAGGGATCAAGGGCTGTGGAGTCAGATATTTCTTAGACAGCAACTCTACCCCTGTGATACTGGGCAGAAGTGACCAGCTTGTATAAACATTCACTTACTATCAATTTAGGGACTTAATAGATAAACAAAAGCCCAGTTAAAAAACTCAGCTAGGAAACACTTGTGCATACCTTTCCAAAAGTGAGGCAGCTAGGTATCACATTGTTCTGTGAAGCTGCTGTTGCTTGCTAGTTTATTTACTTGGGTTTTGCTTCCCTATGGAGTCCCTAAATTAGTGGCAAATTAATGTTTATCCAATGCAATTGAGCCTGTAGTTTAATTATATTTTTATTAAGTGATAGTAGACAAAAAGTACAAATACAGAAAATGAGGAGTCACTGGAAAAGAATAGCAGTTGCAGCTTATGATGTGAGCATTTGAAAATCCATTCAAGACACCAATTCCATCTCCCTACCTTTGTTTCCCACTGTATCCATTTTTTTTCCACCATTCATCTCAAGGAAAAAATGTTTCTTTTCTTATGAGTTCTAGAAGGTTCTTTAAATTACTCTGTAACAAAAAGAAATGGGATTTAAAGGAGATAATATTTAATAAATTCTATGTACTCAAGTTAGTTTTGGAGACTACATAAGAAAATACTGTCAACTCTGTAAGTTGTAGAGCCACATCCCTAACGATATCATTGTATGTATATGTAAATCCTTTCTCCAAGCTAAAATACCATCTTGGGATATTCAGAGAGAAACTATATATAGATTTATAGCCCTGTCCCATTTTATGTGCATTTCTTACCAAGGAAAAGTCACGTCTACTACATAAAATAATACCAAGAATTATAATCTCTTGGTAGTCAAGCCTAGCTGAATGAGTAAAACCTCAAAAATGCAGGATAATTCAACCAAGTGTACTGCATGTTATCTCTTAAATAACGACACTTCCTGTAACATGTTATAATAGTGCAGGTTATTCTGATTCTCCACACTGATAATTTGTCATTAGACAAAACATACAGTCTCAGGGACTCGAGACTACAGTCCTTGTATCACTCCAAAGGACATGCATGCACTTTTGTTTATTTTTCAGTGGGAACAGATTGGTACTTGGAACAAAATTATGTATTACATATCTAAGCATAACAAATTTTAAATTGAATTAACTATGAATCTGCAAGCATTTTCCTAATTTGCCCCTAGATGTATTTATAAAAATTAGTTCAAGATATACATTTTTAGCTTATATTATTTTTGCTTTGCTCATCTTTTTCCCAGTGCTGGGAATCAAACTTAGGGTCTTACCCATGCGAAGTAACCACTCTTCCACTGAGCAGCCCCACCCCTGGCCCCATTGACTTGGAGTTTTAATATGTAGCCCACATGTGGCCTCACACTTATGCCCTCTCCATCAGCTTTACAAATAGATGCCACAGTGCCCAGATGCTATCCATTTAAAAAAAAAAAATCTCTCTTGTGGCCAACAGGATGGCTCAGTTAGTAAAGTTGTTTATAACACAAATCTGATTACCACATAGTGGAAGGAGACAACCAGCTCCCACAACTTGTCCTCTGACCTACACATGCACATTCACATCAAATACATGAATATAAAAATATAAATAGCTCTAGCCTCTTGCTCTCTTGCCTCTCCCTTCTGGAACCCCCTCTCCCCATCCCCTTCCCCCTCTCTCCACGTGGCCATGGCCGGCCTCTACTTCTCTACTCTCTCCCTCTCTCTGCTTTTCTCTGCCTTGACTTCCTTCTTAACTCCCCTCCCCATGCCCTGAATAAACTCTATTCTATACTAACAAAAAAGATATAAGTAAAAATATTCCTCATTTCACCCTTATGTATTACTTTTTAAATGGACATAAATGATCTATATTCATTAACTGGAACATGCACTTAAAATGATAGGTTTTTAGCTGCTTAATTTATCTAATATAGTAAGAGAATGCAATCTATCATGTTTGTAAAATATCCACACTTTTCCTTCTCATTCCCTTTAATTGTCAGATCATTGTTTTTATCATAGAGCTTTAAATACCATCTGTACATGTCTTCTATATTTCTGTGCTCAGACAGGACCTGTAAACTGAACTCCAAGTCCTCATTTCTGGCTGCCTACTAGATACTTCCACTTGGATGTCTCACAGACCTATCAACATTATCATATCAAAGCCAAACTCCTGACCTTCACCCAATCTTTTCCTCCCTTAGCATCTCAAATTCAATCAATAGCTTCTCCATCTTGCTATCCAAGCTACAAAACTTGAAACCATCTTTTCTGTCTCTCATTATCAGCCTCTCCTTCCATTAAATTAATTTAAATTGTCACCATTGTTATCATCATGTTTAAGATCTTAATATTTCTCATCATCTTGCCGTCCTGGTCCAGCACCAGTATCACTGATTGGAACTCATCAGTTGTCCTTGTTAATTTTTCTTGCTTCAACCCTGGCTTTCCATCCAATCTATTTTCCACTGAGAAGCCAGACTGATAACAATTTTATTAGTCATCACATCAAGATCTCTAGTAGCTCCCCACTCACTTTGAACAAAAGCAGACGCTGAATCATGATCAAAAGGACTCTGCAACATCTGGCCCTGGCTACCTGCTTCCCCCTTACCACCCACTTCTTCCTCACTCTTACAGTCTTGCTAGAGCCTCACTGTTCCAGACTCAGGACTTTTGACATTAATTTCTTCCTTCTGCCTGGTGTAATATTCTCCAACTTTACTTTTTTTCCCCTAAAATGTCATTTTTCCATGACATGATCATCCCATTTAATATTACATCTCTTTCAGCATTTCTTGTCACTCTTGTTTGCTGTTCTCTACAGGACTCGTTATGTTACCCTTGTATATTTGTTCAATGCCCATTTCCATAGATTTGTTGCCAGATCCATAAAGACAGTTATTCTTGTCTGTTTGGTTTGTAGCTGAATCCTTAAAATTGCTTTCCTGGTATTTACTCTGTAAGCATTGACCAAATATTGATGCAATGAATGAAAAGAATGGATATGGAAGAGAACCAGAGAGAGAACCATAGTGGTTCTGAACTAGAGGATATTTGAACCATTGTTAGAGGAGAAGATAGGAACTACCTACTTAGGAGAGAAAGCCATATGTAGTTTCAGCATCATGTAGTTTCAGCTGTAGGGATAAAGAGTTTTTAGTGAATATCTTCAAACCGTGTAAAGAACTTTGATGTATATTTTAAGGTAATTGGGTTCAATTTAGCAAGCAATCACATGAAAGGCCCAACAAATGTACATATGTTCCTTTTCCTCTAGATACACAAACTACTTTATTTGGTGGTTCAGATGACCAGAGAGTTGAAAGTTGAATGTGACATCAGGCATAGCTTCACCCAGAATACAAATAATATCAAGATCTAGCCACTGCACCCCCCACCACCATTATTTGTTGTAATGTCAGCTATATGAAGCTGGAGGCTCTGTCTCTTGTCTCTTGGTTTTTGTTTTGCCTCTAGTAGAGCCACATTCCTATTTTCCAAGCAGATATGCAGCTCTGGGAATGGAATAGTTGGTCAACTTAAATGAAGGTACACTTCACCCTTGAGCCAAGGGTTTTGGAGAGTAGCTGGTTTTCTGGGGAGGACTAGGATATAACTTTTCTAAGAAGAGGGGAATGGAGGGTGCTAATGGCTAACAGATGAACACTACAAAGGGGTAATGAAGGCTTGAACTTTAGACACTGCAGTTGGAATGGAAGGGGAGGGAAGAAGTAACAAACACAGGAAGTCAAGCTGACCTCCTGGCTATGTCTGGGAGTAGACAAGACATAGGCTTGGACTCACCTTGGAGATTTTGAGCTATGTGGCTAGATTTTGGCAATTTCATTCATCAGGATTCAGGATGAAGTAGGAGGACCTGATTTATGAGAGAAGAAAGGCGTTCTCTTCCTTTCTCATCTCTGTTTTTGTTAATAAGATTGTTTCCAGCTTCTCTAAACTCAAGAACAATTGAGAAGTGCAAGAGGCACAAGGCAAATTCTTCCTCCAACCACTTATTCTCAGAAGACTTGTCCCTGTGGTTTTGAAAACTTTTCTCTCGGCGTTTACATGTGAGAAGTGTATTTTGTCCCAGTAGTCTGAGTTGCTTCTGCTTGACCTAGCAGGGTCTATGGAGTAGAAAACTGCAAGTCAGAGCTGGATTCAATCTTGTCCCATAGAACATTTCCACATGACTGACTTAAGACTGTCTTTGAATGCACTGTGGATTAGACTGGGAGAAGTGTGGTACTCGTGTATAATTTCCTGTTGGTGCTCATGAAATAGTGATGTAAAAAAAAAAATTTTCAGTATGGGTTAGGAACAAGAAAAGAGGAAGGGCAGACGTTGAATCATCATAGCTTGTACAGAGAGGATGCCAGCATTGGTTTTGGTGTTTTGGGGTGTTTATCATGTACCATGTATTGTTGCAAACTGTCAATACAAAATGAGTCATTTATATTAGCAACTATTTGGGTTATGACTGTTATTCCCATTTTATAGATGGGTTAACTGAGACAAACAGGTCCTTGTTAATGTATAATGATGAAAGTCCTACAAGTAAGATGCTAGACCTAGAATTTAAGGACTGTGGCTCAAGGGCATGAAAACTTAATCAGCTGACTACATGTTACAGAACATCTCAAGACAATCATAATTTATGCCCATTCTCTCAGCATAATTAAACACATGAACTCTAGAAAGTGTCCTCAGATATAAATTATGAACACCATTTCTCTTACCTATGATGGTTTGCTTACTCAAAGCCAGGAAAATCTAGTCTGTGCAGCACAAGCATCCAAATGACTAGACAAGATTTCCAGGCATTTGTCATTTTGGATGGAGTGTGATAACAAGATAATATTCTAGTTTGTCCTGAGAATTAAACATGTTGCGTGAGTTGGTTTAAACCAGTAAGTCAATCTGCTTTCTTAAGGATGTGAAGCCTTGGTGTGTGCTGACATAAAGTTACTGAGGCCATGTTTTACATCTTTGGCAGGTTTTTACTTATGTGTCAATATTTGGCTCTTCCAGGTTTCCCCTGATCTCCAGAATGAAGTGCTGATCAGCCTTCTGGAGACAGATCCAGATGTTGTGGACTACTTGCTCAGGAGAAAGGATTCCCAATCCTCGTGAGTATGCACATTTTCCTACTAGAGCCACATTGGGGATTTTAATTTTTCATTTCATATCTAAAGAATTTGAAAGGTACCCATATTTTTGCGCAGAGTGACACAAGTAGGATTTTGACAATGTTGTTTTTTTTGTTTTTTTGTTTTGTTTTTTTTTTTTGTTTTTGCCAGTCTGATCAAATACCTAAGCAGAAATTATTTTAGTCTTTTCGACTTACCAAATTCCAAGCTACTTTCCCAGATATTTCTTGTTTGTTTTCAACTTTCTCTAGCACCTTTGGAAACTTCTGATTGTGTTCACAGTGGGGAAAAAAGGTGCTGAAATACTGGCAAGAAGCTCAAAGGGAGATAATGTGTATAAATGATTCTAGGAGGCATGTCCAACTTGTGTCCTCTGGCTGTGTGTGCCTTGGTATAGCTAAGAATTCAGCCTAATAGGAAACTGTAAACTTATGTCTTTGTAACTCTTTGTCAGTGATAATGTTGTGTTACAATGTCAAAAATGTGGGCATGCCTGTTAAGAGCCTTGATAGTTGATTAATACCCTTTTGGCTTTCTTGGGGTTGGGGTGTTCCGTATGCAACTTTACAGGTGGGAGCAATCCATTTCCAAACCACAAGAGCAACCTTTGCTGAGACCTAAGTGCCCCTTTGCAATGAGAAGTATGTACTTTTCTAGCTCTGTCATTATGTATAGCTTGTATTGACTTCATGAAAATGCACAGTATCCAAGTTTGCAATAAGAAAAATGAAAGGTATGCTATAAGTTATGGCTTACCACCATGTTGTCTTGATAGAAGCACAGAAATGGGTTCCTTGTTCAGATTTTATGTTCAATCCCAGCAGCTGCTCCAGAGGCAGAGTGTTTTGGAGGTGCTAAACATTTGGAAAAGCCCAGATACAGGTACACCAACCAGGAGCACCGTCACCACACAAATACACAGCCTTAAATTTGGGACAGGAAGAGTTGATTATGTTCTCTCTTGAGAGTATCACTGTGCTATGCTTTTAATCCATAAGTCTAGGACCCATTTGCCCATGATCTATTGACTTCAAAAGTGGCATTAATCCTAGAATCAATGACATACCTTAGCCTGATAAGAAAAAATTCATATCATTTTTTTATTTTTCAGGCATAGATTTGTTTTAAAGATAGGGTTTATTTGGATGTAACTTAGAAATGAGACATTTTCAGCAATTTCTCAAGAGTAATTGTCAAATTTGATTACTTTTCATTTCAACTTATTTCAGGTGATAATAAAATGATACTATTTAGAGAGATTTAATGAAAGAAAATTCTACGTTGTTTAATCGCCTTCTTCCCAGGCCAATATATTAATAGCTCAGCTAAATTCAGCTAACCTCCCATTCCAGCAGTGCCGGGAAGGGCTTGTAATCAGATCACCCTTTCAAATTCACTGTAAGAAAAATCAATTTCTGTGCCAATCAATATCAAGGAAATTTCTGGTTCAAGTAAAATGTTCTGCTTGGATTCAAGTTCCAAGAAGCACAAGTAAATACAAATCTATAAAAAGTACACATGGTCCTGCATTTCAGGGTCTTGTCATATCAGAGAATTGGAGCTGCACTTATTTTTTCCCAGATTTCTAACTCCCATCAAGGTGTAAATTCTCATTTCTCCCTAACAAACCATATGCTGCCAGCATTTTAATAATCTCACTTGTTTCTCTACCGTGGGCAAGGAAACAAAACCAGTGATGTTTCTATTTGTAACTCCCTAGTTAATCTTCATTTGTAACATTTTGTTCCTATATGGTAGGACATCTAAAAAGCATTAACCTGAAAAAAAAAAGGACTGTTGACTGTCCAAATTTCTTTTGTGTGGCTGTATTCATAGGTACATTTGATTTTTGAAAGAACCATTAACATGAATGCAATGTGGTTTTCACGAATGCTTTTGGCATATAAATGCCAAGGTAAGAACAATCTTTCCCTCTCTGCTCTTAGGAAGGACTAAGTGCACATATTAAGCCCACACCAAGCTCTGTAATTGTTCTGTCCTCTTTTGTTCCCAGTCCGTGTATGAGTGACTCTTTAGGGAGAAGAGGAGGAAGATTTTTTTTGTTTTGTTTTTCTTTTGGTTTGTTTTCCTCTCAGCACAGGCAAAGAACAGTCCCGAGGGCCATTACTAATGCAATGAAGTAAAATATAGATATTTGTGCAAATAATATTTGATTTTAGTGGCCTTCTGAGGCTTGAGCAGTTGGTGGTCACTTTAGGCCATAAACATATGCTTCTCAAACTCCCCATATATATGAAGCACTTCAAACCTTTGGAAGGTGCTTCTCTTTTGAGAGAATTGTGATTCTGCATTTTCAACAAGGTCTCCTGTGATATTGTTGCTACTCGCCCATGATTTACATCTGGAGTATAGGAAGCTCAAAATGCCAAGTCATTTTTTTGACTTTATGTACATTCAGACCTGATGGGAGAGGTATATTATTCAGTATGTAACAGAATTCCAGATGACCAGTACTTAGACATAGTCTCAGACTTACCTGCTCATTCCAAACACCTGGAGATGGTAAAGAACAGCTCCATGGTGTTTGCTAATTTGTTCTGGGTTGCAATCCAGGTATTGATATTTTCAAAGCTCTCCACATGATTCTAATAAGCAGCCCAAACTCCAAAGAACTGACTGAGATCTACAACTTGGATTTTCTATATTTAAAATCCTATGGAGACTTGGGTGATATGAGTTTTGACCTTCATCATGTGTCCTTAGGTTTATAAAGGAGTAGCACAAAATTCTGGCTTAGAAATCCACTTGGGGTTTGTAGGCTCATAATGGCTTCTGGGGAAAGGAAGAACATGCAGTATGCTTGGAACTTCAGGAAAGATGTGACTGGGTCTGGGTGTTCAGATCGCTAATCTTGGACTTCATCAAAACAGCAAAGTTGCCATCTGTCTGGAAAGACAATAATGAATGTAGGCATATGTGTTCTAAAATACCAGGCTGGGGTAGTTGGGGTGACATTAAAATCAGAAAGTAGTGATAAAGGAATACAGAGACAAAATATCACTATAATTATGGAATTATTTTGATTATAAATTACAGTACCCCAAACTGACAGATGGTGCTGTCTACAGTGGCACTCATGTCAATTAACCACCAATGAGCTATGTCTGTGTAATTTATGAAACTGCTTGCAAGTTTCAAGTTGCGATTGAGATCTCCTTATATCCAAAATCAACTCTTTTGCTATTAGTTTTGTGCTATAAGGTATGTTCATTGATGACTCTGACTCCATTTTCTCATCTGTTAACTGAGATTAAAGTTACTATTGGGTTACTCTGAACTTCACCATATGGTTCATTTACAACTATTTGCTTGTATAAGAGGCAATATCTATGAGTAATATCTCATAGATATCTCATAGATATTACTACAATATCTATGAGAAATAGTATTGTAATATCTATGAGATAACAGATGACCACAAAATATGGCCCATGAAAAAGAGTTTTCTCATTGGTTTTAAAAGCATAGCTCCTTATCCACTGGAGACTTTTGACTTTCTTTCCCTGAAAGCCCCCATTCCCCAGTTCACATGCATAAGTAAAGCTTGAGATTCCTGAATGGCCAAGTGGAAATGCCCCAAGATTTAATTTGGGGGAGGAGGCAAAGAGTGTAAAGCACAGAATGAATTATTATTATTATTATTATCATCATTACTATTATTATTTCTGTTTTGAAAGCACAAATATTTTGTGACATTTGGTAACCTGGTGATTTGAGTTTTCTCCTTTTGTGTACAACATCAGAATTGTTTGAGAGCAAAGAGAATTTATTGTCTTTTCTTGTGCTCATGCACCTCAGTGTTTAGCTTCAACCAAACTGGCATGCCAAAGGGAGACTGGAAGAGATTTTTAGTACCAAAGTTGCTAGGCTTCGCACTTTTTAACAACTTATCTGGTGTACTTGCTAGAATTATGTGATCTTTTCTTCAGAAGTCCCTAAAACAGACTCCCCTGTCTTTGATTCAGAATGTATGTTAGAATATAGGGGAGAATGATGGAATGTTCATCTAAGAGGGCCATGCAGGTTGAATGAAGACTTCTAATGCTAAAAATGTGTTATAGCAGGGTCAGGACTAGGGTGAGGCAAAGGAAATGTGTATCTGGGCACAAAATTTAAGGAAATAACTCAGTTACAAACACACCTTTGTAATACAATATTTTACAAAATCAAATTGGATTCTCATTAGACAATGAGAAGCAAAGGAGAAAACATTTTTTAAATACCAATGCTTTATGCAGCCACCCACGATGCCAAGCTGATAGTAAAATGTGTGGGGCTGTCCTAAAAGGAGGCAACCCGCCAATCACATTGTCAAAACCTCCCCTTTGTCACTTTTTAAATTCAATTACTAAGTGTGACAGTTTCTGTTGACCAAGTGACATTTTGAAATGATTTTTAGTTCATTTAACCTGAGATTAGATAATGATAACACTGTTGTGTATAAATGATGCACTGGAGCTTACTTCAGTGTTAAAGGTTCCAATATACCTATTTTTCATTTTTTAAGCAAATTTTGCTTTTGTAGTGTCATAGGGAGAGAAATGACCTTTACATAAAATTATTTATATTGAAGTCCACAGTTTTCTTTTTTCACTAAGGTGTTTCAGACACCTGGAACTCTGCACAAGGAATGCTTGGTATAACTGAACATGATCTACGGCTGGGGAGATGGAACCCTGTGGAACTCTGGATTATCTATGGCATGGGATCTAATTCTAATAACAGTTCTTGTAATTTTCAAATGTGGGCTTCAGAAAACCTAAGGAGCCAGTCATCAAATTTAAGCATTATGGAGTTGGGAGCAAGAGGATCAGGAGTATTGAGGTCAGCCCTGCCTACATAGTTAAGTTTGAGGCCACCATAGATTGCATGAGATCTTGTCTCAAAACCATAAACAAACAAAAACACAGTAAAGAAAAATTTCCTTTTGTCTATCAATTCTCATAGTTGCCCCAGAAATATAATAGAAATTCAACCAAACTAGACAGAGCATCCATTCCTGCCCACAAGTGGAAACAAATTTAACTGTATTTTGGGAGAAAGTAGACACAAATGAACCAAACCTATAGTATCTATCTTTAAGTTTCAATGTAATTAAATTTGTTAGTGGCCTTCACAAAGTCTTTATTGAAATTATAAAAGAAAAAAATAGGAACACCTGTGACTAGTGCATCAAGATTATGGATGAAGACCTCTATTCATTCCAAAAAGCAAGTTAGGAACTGTAAGATCTTTGTTCTTTATAGATAGAATCCACCCCTATTATAAATCAACTTTCTGTACTATGAGTGACAGGTTTCTTGTAGTTTAGTGGTATTTTTGTTCAGCTTTATCAAAGTCATACCATTGGGATCATTCATTCTAATCTATCAATGCTCACAATTAAAGGTGTCTTTTACCACTTGGTGGACTGTTATATAATAGGTTGTCATTTCTGCCTACATCTTGTACTGGTTTTACCATCTGGGGCAGAGGTGAGGTTCACATCAGCACCTCTTCAGAGAGGTGTTTTATCCCTCAGGATTCTACCTAAGGTAATCTTTGTAGTCCTGTTCATGATTAATATGGGGATCTCCATAATTCCAGGGCTGCTGTGGCAATGGATCACTTCCTGGTGCAATTAATAGTGCACAAGATAATTACAAATTTTGCATTCCAGCAGACTGGTGAAGTTTATCAATTGAGTGATTGAGCCAAGGACAAAGACAACACACCTTTGAAACTTTTCTTTCTCAGCTAGATAGCTCAGCAATGGGCTGGGCCAGTAACACTAAGAGTTGAATTGGAGTTCTTCATTTATTCACAGAACCAGTTCTGTATTTCCGGCCGCAGTGCAGGCTTGCTCGCAGTACCCTGCCAGCGACTTTACACCCTGACCTGGAGAGACAAGCTAAGGGTGAGAATGTTGATTCACTCTCCATGCCCATCTCATGTTTGGTTAGCTAGGACTGGCCATGCATGCTGGGGACGGTCCTGGGGTTTAAGAATCTTACAAGTTACCCTCCCTGCTCAGAGACAAACCCATGTTGTCTGGCAGCCCATCTACTCAATAATCTTACCCTCAGTCCACTGGACACTGAATATGAAAAGTGAAAGAGCAAGACACATTTAGACTCAAAACCACATGACTTAGCAACTTCACCAGCCAACATTCTGCTAAAGATCCAAAGACATAGAAAGATCACCCCAAGAATGCCTCAGCTACTGCTACCCTCATCAAAGCCAGTCACGTCTATAAGCAAGCACTCAAATATCTTAATGCTCACTTAGAACAGTCTTCTTAATTGTGGAGATCCTATATGCAAATCAGAAAGAACACTTGTGAGGCTTACTTCAGAGATTCTGAAGAGGAGAATATCTGTCACCATCTGGGAATTCTTTTGACATGGGTTCATAAGCAAATTTGGCTATACTTCTCTTACCTCTGCTGAGAAAACAAACTGAACAAGATGTTTTAAACATTTTAAGTGGTCATTAACTGTAAGCTAAAAGTTCAGCTTTTTAGTATTAATTTACCACACCAAGTACATGTGCTTAATAAATTTTACACCTGGAATACTACCTGGAATACTAGACAAATAAGGTATTTTAACCAACTATCTGTTTTACTTGGCCATTTCTAATCTTAGGTCAGGAGCAAAAACATTCCAGACTAGCTTAGTGCAAGTCCTACCATAGAATGAACTTGAATAGCTGTCAGTCTTATTACAGTCCAAAGAAGCATGCCACATATTTTTCAAGCTGCTTCCAATGTATACCTATATTGTACTCATTTCCGTAGCTGGAATATAGCAATGGGGGAAACCAAAAAGGGAAAGTATCATCTGTTATTGGAGGGAATTGTCTGTGTCCCTGGCTATGATATTAGCTACCTGGAGCCTCAATTGTAAAACAATTTGTGTGCTTCTATATCTAAAATTTATCTTCAACCACTTCCCTGAATTCCTACTTCCTCACAACCAGACTTCATTCCATTTTCTGACTCCTGTATATGGAGGCTAGAGGAGGATTAAGTGTTGGAAAGGAGGTAATATCTCCTTTCTCTAGTTGAGGCCCATCTATACCAAGGTTACAATCATTAATTTCACTTCCAGTTGAGTCAACACTACAGCTTGATCTTCATTGATACCCTCTTGGCTCTTAGCAGATCTTTAGCCCACTCTCACATATATGGATTGGGACGGGAAGGAAGGTTTTATTATAAGAGACCCTTAAACTCCTTCATGTATCTGAATCTTCTATAAACACATTCTCCTGATCCTACCCCAAGGTTTCCATTTCAGTAGGCAAAGATGGCTTCCTAGGCAACAGCTTGGCACTCAAAAGGATCTACTTTTTGTTGTAGCAACATCTTGTTGCCACCTTGAAATCTTTCATGTTGTTTAGCACGGTATCTCACGTGCTTAGTTTGCAGCAGGCTCCATGACTGATTCAGCCAGTTCAAAATCCAAAGAGGAGCTTGCAAATGCATATTTCCAAATGATGGAAATGTAGCACTACTAGGGAGAGTAAGTTCTCTCAGCTGCTAAATGAACTTTGGCAAAGTCAACGTGAAGGAAAGAGGAAAGGGACAAGTGCCCTCTCTCCTTTTGATCTGGGAGACCCAATGAGAACATTGAGAATGGAAAAAAACTAGCAGAGTGATGGGAGTTCATGTTACAATTATTCTTGATTGCCCTTGTTTTGTTTCCTTTTCACCAAACCACTAAACATGACATTGCCTGTTCTGCATTTTCCCAACAACTAATGTAAGTACAATTCCCCTCTGTACACCAGCTCCATTAGAAGTGTCTGAAGCACCTTGAAAAAGTATGTGTAGTGGAGCAGTGTCATGGGAAGAAATGTGAGAGGGGGAAATAAGGAAAACAATGGGAAGAGTGGTAAGCTGAGTTTGGGGTGCAAAATATACAGACACCCCATAAGCACCTATGCAACAACTCACACAAGACTCCAAGCCCTCTGAGCCTTCTAGCCCTCATAGCAAAGAGCCGTGCATTATTTATTACTGAGCTCTTTGTAGCACTGGGTAAAAATCTACTCCTTCTATAGAAACCTTAAATGCTCCCAATATGAAGTCTTGAGAGAAAATTTCTTCCCTGAGGTTTCTCATTTATGCTCATCACTCCTGGCTGAATGTACATTTAGATCATTGCCCTGGATGTTTGCCTTCTACATTTCTGGTAAGAAGAAATGTGCAACACATAAGCTGAAATTATCATGGTGTCTGTAAACAACCTCCAACCCACCATTCCACCAATAAAAGGAGGCAAAATCCAAACTATATATTGTTTCAGGTGGGCTCATGACTTGAGCAATGACTTAGACTTTCCCATACAATAAGGCTATGGCTTCCGAACACTAGATATACAGCCACAGCTTAGTCTTATGGGGTAGAATGAAGACATTTTCATTAGTGACTAAAAGGAAAATGTCACCCAAGAAGGGGAATCTACTAAAATCAGCCCAATAATCTGATCTGTGGCCCTTCTGAATCTAATACAGTCACTTCTTGTAGTATTTATAATAAACCTTTCCCAAGAAGAGCCATGTCCCATGACAATAGGCACCTACCCATTTGTATGAATTTGTGTTTCCCTACTTGGAATTAAGAAGTTTTTTCCCATTTAATTAGTCATAGTGGTGAGTTTCCTCCCCACTTTTCAGCAGAAGCTGTTAGCTTATTCTTGATTTTATTTTCCTTCAAATTCACTGGCAGCCTACAAGTCTGGAAAATCATCCCTATGGCTGTCCTCTGGCTCCTGCCTATAAGATTGTGTGATATCAGTTCAAAGAGGAGGCAAGCAAAGATCTTAGCTATTCTATGTGGGTAGGAAATATCCTCAGCAAAAGAGCCAGAGTCCAGGTTGCCTCTGACAGGCATGGCACATCACAAATGCCAGGACATATTTCCCCTGGGTACTAATCCTTGCTGGAAACCTGAGATAAAGCTAGGGCCCCGATGATGAATTCACTTCCTTCATTTTGCATGTCAAAAACCATTTGGCTGGGAGAGGATTGCTCTGTGTATGTTTACCTTCTTTGAGACCACAAAGGATTTGTTTTGAAAACTGCAACAAATGGAAACCAAAGACCAGGAAAGAGAAGCAAATAGGGTAAGGGTGTGGGGAGGCAGAAGCACATTGTGAAACATTTAATCAATCTTTGATCATTTCCCTTGAAGATGTCAGGGCCACTGTTTTGAGGAAGGTAGAAAATAAAGATGGTTCCAGGTAAGACTTTGCCCAGTCCTGACATTTCTGGTATTCTCATTTTCCTGTTTCATTTACATTTTCGCTGTTATTTCTGTTGCTATGACAACTCATAAGTGGATGCTAATAGTATGTGAGATAATGCTATAGATTATACTGCAAAACTATTAACGCTTTGCAAATTCATGTTCATTGTATTTACATACACTCGGTTATGACAGTAATTTGTTTACCAGTTTAGCCACCTCTTCATAAATAGACATTTCCACCATTAGCAACATTGTCTTCATCATAGGAAGTATAAATTAATTTGCCAGGTGCACAGAGGGAAAATAAAAGTTTACCCTAAAGCCACAATGAACTGTGAGTCTGGATTATTGTTTTGGGGGGAGACTTGTATTTTTCTTTATTTAGTAATCATTTTATTTGTTTACATTTCAAATGTTATCTGCCTTCCCAGTCTTTCCTCCACATATCTCCCACCCCATTCCCCCTCCCCTTTGCCTCTAAAAGGGTGTTCCTCACCCATACACCTACTCCTACTTCAACCCTCTAGCATCCCCCTTCTCTGGGGCATCAAGCCTCCACAGGACCAAGTGCCTCCCCTCCCACTGATGCCAGATAAAGCAGTCCTCTGCTACATATATAGCTAGAGCCATGGACTGGCCAATGTCTAATTTTTGGTTGGTGGTTCAGTCCCTGGAAGCTCTGAGGGGTCTGGTTAGTTGATACTGTTGTTCTTCCTATGGAGTTACAATCTTCTTCAGTTCCTTCAGTCCTTCCCCTAACTTTCCCATTGGGGTCCCCAGGCTCAGTCCAATGGATGGCTGTGAGTATCTGTATGTCTTAGTCAGGTGCTGGCAGAGTCTCTCAGAGGACAGCCATACCAGGCTCCTGTCTGCAAGCACATCTTGACATCAGCAATAGTGTTGGGGTTTGCTGTTTGTGGATGGAATGGATCCCACGCACAGTGGGGCGGTTTCTGGATAGCCTTTTCTTCAGCCTTTGCTCCATTTTTATCCCTGCATTTCCTTTAACCCAGGATTGTCCCTGTCTGTAATATTTTTAACTCAGGAGACTGAGGAAGGTTATAAAATGTCATCTTTTCCTTTTTCTTGCTTAATAGTGACCCCTCCTCAAGGCTTTAACTCTTAAATTTAATCAGGCATAAGTCCATGAGGCATTCAAGCGATGCAAGGTGGTGACAGGGATCCATCTGTATTTATATCCTGTTTTTGTTAAACCTGTTAGGTTTTATTTCTCTTTGCCAGCGGCCAGGGTTGTGGAATACAGGCATGTGTGGGTTCATCTCCACCCTTCTAGTTGACCTTTGTTTTGTAACATTTGCGAGGATTTACTGCTCTCTGCTGGCTGAACACTGGCAACTACAGCAGAACTTGATTTTTCTCCTCTGTTGCATCCTTCACCAGCTGCTATGTCTTGTTACATTTGTTGTGTTTTTCTGCCATCTTGTGATCATTTTATGGAAAACATTTTCGCATTATTGATGGTCTTTTTATTTCAGCCTCCATGTCCATGTCTTCGAAATATTCCATTGGCGATTGTGTAACATCTGAATCTGATCATACTTACACGCCTTTATTATCTTATACCAGGAGCCCTGACATGCTTCCGACGGAAGTTTCCTTTTCCATGGGAGGGAGGCATTCATCTACAGACTCCAACAAAGCCTCCAGTGGTGACATCTCCCCTTATGACAACAACTCCCCAGTACTGTCTGAGCGCTCCCTGCTGGCTATGCAAGAGGACAGGGCCCGGGGGGGCTCGGAGAAGCTTTATAAAGTGCCAGAGCAGTATACATTGGTGGGCCACTTGCCATCGCCAAAGTCGAAGTCAAGAGAAAGTTCTCCTGGACCAAAGCTTGGAAAAGGTAACTGGAGCCTGGCTGTGACAGCCCAATTATTTAATCACCTACCTGTGGATGCAACATGGGTGGGCCATACTGGACCTTCTTCACCAGGCCCTTGTTTACTGTTTCTGCAATTCGAAGAACATTTACTGAGTATCTGCTAAGTACAAAAGATGGGAGAAAGGGATGACTTAGAAGGTCCCTTCAATCTTTGATTCTCAAATACCTATGAAGTGAGTGTATTCCCCAAAGAGTGAGTCATTCTCCCAAATGACCTTTTCTTTTCAGTATCCAGAGGTGCCTCTCTGTCCCTCCTAGTGGATTTGCATTGCCTTGTTGCTAGTCTAAGATGTCATTCAATTATTTGTTACTTTCATAAAGCAAAGGTGCTGAATCTACCATATAACAAGGCAATGTACCAAAACCAGACAATGTCAGCATCCAGGGACAAAAGCACCAGCCTGGGTGTCACAATGATGTTCTGCCAATTCCAGCTAGCAGGATGTCAAGGAATAACTGAATTCTACAGAGGCCCATGGACTCCTGATAGGATAACTAAGAATGGTATGAATGTCCCATGTATTGGCTCATCAGTGAATCTACAAGCAGTTATTATTGCAACACTTACCATGGAATATGCTCTGGCTAATCTGTGTCTGTACTCTTGTGGGCACTTCTGGTCTCTTCTTACTTTGAATGTATTAGTCTGCCTTATGATCTTCTGATACACTCTAAGGCAGTGGTTCTCTACCTGTTGGGAGAAGGGAGGAGAAAGAAACACACACAGGAACGAATCTGCTGGTGGCAGTAGGGCAGTGTCCCCGAAGGAAGTTCAGAATCCAACACTATTGTCTGTCTCTGTCCGTGTTCCTGTAGCTGGAGTCCATGTGGCCATTACCAACTGCTCCCTTATGCTAGTGTCCTACTACTGTTATCACTCACAATAAAATCAACACATATGTTAGCCCTCCTGTAGTTTGGGAAGTCAGAAATCATGTGAGTGCACAGAACTGCCTTCTGTTCTGGAGGATCTGGGGAACAATTCATTTCAGGGCCTTTCTAGCTTCTGCAGGCTTAGCTTCATGGCTGGTTTTTTTT
>NC_045030.1:162525830-162528609 GCF_008632895.1 Mastomys coucha
CTGAGTCCTGGGGGTCATGACACACATTCACTGTATATTAATTCTGTTTCTCAGAAACATGTTATAGAAAGAGCATTTTTGGTCTATCCCCAACACAATAAATTTCTTGAAAAAACAGATCCAAATAGTATTGTTTTGCATCTAGTGAACCTTGAATGCAATATTTTATGCCAAAGAAATATAATGATATTTATTGGTTTCACTCTTAACTTGTTCTGTTGTGGACCCCTTTATGCTGTCTTTCCTAGAAATGTCAGAGGAGCCTTTCAATATCTGGGGAACTTGGCATTCAACATTAAAAAGTGGATCCAAAGACCCAGGAATGACAGGTGAAGTAGCATTTTAAAACTTTATTGCCTTTACTTTAAAAATGTATTTTCCCTATCTCTTCGATGCTATTGTTAAGGTAGCTGCTTGCCAACCACTATTCAGAAAATATTGAAAAGAGAAGCAGAAAAGGACAGTGGCTCTTTGGGCTTTCTCCCTTGGTATGCTAAGTTTGGATGGTAGTTCACTGCTGCTCTTTCCCTAAAGCCTAGGTTGTCATGGCAGTTTATGTAGTTTGGCAGCTAAGCTAAGCCTCTGAGAGTATGTGTCTCGAGTGGCTACATAAATGGTTCTGCTATCAGAGAGAACCCGCCTTTACTCTTGGCTAGGGAGATTTTCTTTTCAGGTAGTTAATAGCTGTGGGCATGCTGTACATTTTCAGCTATAGAAAGGAAGTAGGAAAAACAGAAAAGAACAAGCAGCTGATCCCCAAGTCAGTTGTCCAAACTAACCCCAGATCTTGCCTTTCTGGTTCCAGGTTCTTATGGTGACATTTTTGAAAGCAGCTCCCTCCGACCGAGGCCCTGTTCCCTTTCTCAAGGGAACCTTTCCTTGAATTGGCCTCGGTGTCAAGGGAGCCCCACAGGGCTGGACAGTGGCACTCAGGTAATTCGGAGGACTCAGACAGCGGCCACCGGGGAGCAGTGCAGTGTCCATCTTCCGGTGTCACGTGTCTGCAGCACTCCCCACATCCAGGACGGCAGCAGGGGGGCCAGGCGGCCTGCAGCCAGGTCTGAGCCATTTTTGTCCCTAAACAGCACAGAAAACCTGGCCGAGGGCAAGGAGGATGTGGCCTGGCTGCAAAGCCAGACCCGACCTGTGTACCAGAGACCTCAGGAGAGTGGTAGAGATGACAGGCGCCCCCCTCCTCCTTACCCAGGGTCAGGGAAGCCTGCCACAACCTCGGCCCAGCAGCCACTGGAGCCTCCCCTGTGGAGGCCTCAGAGGCATGAAGAAGGTTCAGAAACAGCTATGGAAGGAGGCCAGGAGGCCTCAGGGGAGCATCAGACCAGGCCAAAAAAACTGAGCAGCGCCTACTCCCTCTCAGCCAGCGAGCAGGACAAACAGAACTTAGGGGAAGCCAGCTGGCTCGACTGGCAGCGAGAGCGGTGGCAGATTTGGGAGCTTCTGTCAACTGATAACCCCGACGCCCTCCCGGAAACCCTAGTATAAGCCCGCCAGCAGCTGGAGCCCACCCTTCCAAAAACATCTTCCGGCCTAGAACCCGGAAAACTTGCCTATGGACAATTGGACACTTACTCGTTTTTCTTTTTTGTTTTTCAACACTTTGAAAAAGCAACACAAGAGAAAGTCCACTTATAGATTCACTTCTACCCTTGCCATTTATGGGAAGATTCTATTGCATAGCCAGCCTTAGGAAAAACAAACAAACAAACATGACAATTCCCAATCTCAAAACAACCCACATTGGCTCTATGTAAGAAACTCTTGCTTCATTATAGCTTAATTGTATTTGTGTCTTCAATTTTGACTATTGTGTATTCTGTAACAAATTATGTATATCAATATGATATATTCACAGAGAAGACATGAGCAATTAAAAAAAAATCACTGCACTTATATTACACTATGAGCTATATTAAGCAACTAGATTCTATATGCTCTGGAATATGCATAAGCGGGTATCTGTACTTTTTGCCATCACTTTTTAACTGGGGACAGCCCTCCCTTCAATGCCTAAGGAAATACTAACCAAATGGGAGAAAATGAGAAGCCATATTTTTATATAGTATTGAGACACAAGTTATAGTCACTGAATGCTTTTTCACAGCGAGTATGTTTTAAGGAAATATTAAATTTGATACATTATGAAATATATTTTTAGAATATGTTTAGAAAGGGCTCAGCGAATCAAATTAGAGAAAGGTGGTGCCTAAGAGTACTTTTAAGAGAGTTTCCATCCCATTCTAGGTCAAATTTAATTTTATATAGGCCACTTATAATATATATTTATAATGGATTACTTTTATGTATTTTTCAAAACTACCAACTGAAATCCAATTATAAAAGGGTTTAAAATCCAAATACACATTCAAATTATAGATCATTTCCTCCATCTGCCCTGTTATCAATATTAACTCAATTACAAGCAATTCCTTGTAAAGTAAATCCTATGGGGGGGAGCAAAAAAGCTACATCTTTGCGCTTACATTGTACCAAAGGCTGAGGAAATGCGTCTTCAGTATCTTCAGTAATATTATGTGTATTGTAATGTATGTGTTACTACAGTATACAGTACTTCAACAATTTGAAGTGTTACAACTGCAAAACCACTTTTGACCAGCAGGTGGCAGTTTGCTTCAGTATTTTCCATTGTTTTGTTTTGTTTTGTTGTTTTCCAAATCAGAAGGGTCAGTGTATTATATACAAAGAGGGATATATATATATATATATACATATATATATATATATATATAGTGCTACTCTTAAT
>NC_045030.1:162528831-162529635 GCF_008632895.1 Mastomys coucha
AATGAAATTTTTCAGTGGTGTTTCTTAAAATTCTATCTTGTGCCATGACGAATAAAATGTTAAGCAAAAATTTGTTGTTAGCCTTTAAATCTAACGAAGGAACTCACATCCCATTCCACATAGATAATTCACTACTCACAAGTTCAAATGGAATTATTGGCAATTCCATAAATATATGCATACAGTTAGAGAGCTAGATTTTAAAATAGCAGTAACTTGGGGTTTGGGGACATCAAGTCGGTGATACTGAAATATGTAAAAAAAAATCTACAATGATCTGTTGCAAGGAAGTGCTGGTTTTCTTGTTACTTAGAAAGTGATTTGACACCCGACAGAAACTCAGGGTTCATGCATCTTCGGCAGGTGTCACTCAACACAGTCATTGTTGAAAGTTGTGTCTGTTCCATAGGCCTCGCATGCCTGATTGGTTCTAGATACGGACTGTAGTGGTTCGTACTTGGGAACTAGCTGGGTGATCTTTGGGCTGTCACTAGGCTCAACACTTCTGATATTGGTTCAGAACATGGATGATTTGTCTGAAGGCCTAAGTTCTACCTTATGGACCCACTCAGACCACAAGACTCACAGTGAATGCTCTCTGGTTGTAGCACTCAAGTGGCTTTTTCATGCCTCTCATCTTTTATCCCAGTCCCTTGAATCTGATCATGGTCTGACAAATTCTTTCTCCTCTTCTAAACTTCCTGATATTCTGGACCTCCTTCTCACCATATTTATTGTATTATTTAAATCTTTTAAATCAAATGAATCAAATTATATATATATATATATATATATATATATATA
>NC_045030.1:162529645-162530763 GCF_008632895.1 Mastomys coucha
TATATATATATATATATATATATATATATATATGAATGGAAGGTATACCCATGTTACTAGATCTACATTTGACAGTAGAGAAAACAGCTTGATGTCCATGCCCTCTATTTCTTTGCCTGTGTAAGCTCTGTGACCACATCTTTTATTATGGGAAGAGTTTGTTTCTTCTCTGCCTTTATCACATTGCAAATGTGCTGCTTTTAAAATACATATGAGCCCTCCAAAGATGGTTTGGTGGATAAAGTGCCAGACCCTGCATAAAAGTTGGACATAGTAGCACAGATGTCTATACCTAGTGTTCCTACAGAAAGATGGGAAGTGCAAACACAAGAATGCCTGAATATACATGAGCCAGCTAATCTGGCCTATCCAGGGGAGAGACATTGTCAACAAGGTAGACAGAAGGACCGATACCCAAGGTTGCCCTTTGACCTTGTTATATGTGCTCTGACCCGCAGTTTGCCCCCCCCAACATATACACCATTACACAAGACATACAAACAAATATTTTTCAACTATTTTAAAACATACAAGACCCCAAACCTATGTAGAAATTGGGGCTATTTTTAATACTGTATAGTACATCAGATGATGCCTGAGAAGAAAAACCAACATTTTTACTAGGATGTTCACATCACTCATTCCTCATAAGGGAAGTGATCCCCTGGACAAGATGCCTCCTTGCCTATGAATACTAAATCACTTTGTTTTTGGATCTCTGGTTAAAGGACTAGAATGATGACGATAGAAATAGCCAAATACACATTTGTCTTGATCACTCTAAGTAGCTATTAACATATGTTTGTTGTGGGTTTTGATAGAAAAAAACAACAATCATATGCCAATAGGGGGGTGCAAACTGAGGAAATTTATAAATAAATTCAGCTTGCTTCTTTTGTTATGCACATTTTAATACACATCTGCTTGGCAGAGAAACAGTATTGGGATTAACTATAAAGAGATACTGGAACAAAGTGGAGGCCCATGCTGTCTCTTGGTCTGATAAGCAAACAGCAGGAAGTAGACTTTACTGAACTAAGAAGAAAGGAATTGTGTGCAGAAGAGTCACACAGAGATGAAAACAGGATGTCTTGACCAGACAGAATTATAAAACAGCA
>NC_045030.1:162530773-162532805 GCF_008632895.1 Mastomys coucha
AGTTCTAATCAAGGATGGCAGCCTGGATATTATGAAATGGCATTCAGGATACCCACCTAACCTCAAGCCACCATAAGATAGAAGGTTCAATCAACCAATTTTCAGTCAGTTCAAGCCAGCTAATATCCCCTTAGTGACCAAGTGATTCTAGTTTGCTGCAGTTGGGTCAGGTTGTGCAATAACCAAGCACAAGCCCTTGCTATTGCCTATCCGGATGGAGCTAATTGGGCTGAGAATATAGGCCATTTGACCTTAGTACTTCTCAAGGGCAAATACCAAATAAGATACAGTGTCTACTCAATTTGAAGGCTTAACAACAGATCACGTTAGTCTCACTAGGCCCCATGTAAAAACTGGGATATAGTTATACTAAAATTATGGTTCATCCTCTGAAGTACTATATGAGATATGCTTATTATTAAAAAGAAAGTCTTTGTTTATCTGACATATATTTGCTAAATCTGGCAATGCTAATCTCTAGCCTTATCATCACACTTGGCTTCCAAAGTCCTTGAAACTCACTGAATGTTTCATAGCATCTCAACAGTCCTGAAGGGCAAGGGCAAGCTTTATGTCTCTACTGCTATGCTCAACCCCGATTTCACTTTATATTACCTCTGATCTTTGGCTAGGGGTCTTCTTTCTGTGTTATGTAAGGTCCCCTGTTGTATTGGGCATGTTTCTCTTCACTATGACAAAACACTTCACAAACAAAACTTAAACGAGAAAAGACCTATTTGAGTTTATGATTTTAGTGGATACACTCCATTATGGAAGGAAGGCATGGTAGAGACAGTAAGTAGTCTGAAGGTTATGTGGACAGGCCTCCTCACACCTTGTCAGCAAAGATGGGAATGCTGGTGCCATACTAGCTTTCACCTTTCCCTCTTTATTCTGCCTGGCTCTCCCATTTCAGGAACTGGTGGCACTCACGTTCAGGGTAGATCTTTCCTGCTCAGTGAATCCATTCTGGTAATGCCCTCAGAGACATATCCAGAGGTGTTACCAAGCATCTCCTAGGTAATACTAAATCCAGTTAAACACTGCTGTTTCTCTTCAGATTTTATAAATCTTTCACCTAGTCAAATTAACCATGAAAATGCCTACTATGCAGCGGTACTCCAGGCTTATTTGCCTTCAAGTGCACATGCATTCATCTTCATCGTCTTACTCTGATTCTTATCCCCTCCCTCCTGGATAACTGTACCAGCCTGGCATTTCTACCTCTCCTCTCACCTCTCCACTACCACCAGCTATTCTCTCTATAGTTCTGACAAAGGAGTCACTGCCAGGAAGGACTTACCTTCTTCTCCAGCCTACAAAGAAAAATCTACTCCACGGTAACAGCACCCTCCCCAGTTCAGTCTCATTCATCATTCAGCCTCTTGCTTCTGCAGTGTAGGCAGCCAAACTCTGGCTATGTAGAGGAAACTCCCTCTTCTACATACAGGACACAATGTTATTTTATAAATATAATTAGCCTAAAATTTCTCTTTACACAAACATCCCAATAGAAGCTCCTTCTGGTTCTTTACAGAAGATTCATATACGTTTATAAGTATCACTACACATTAGTGTTACTGTCTGTAGCTTTAGCTGGAGGCTTTTTAGGTCAGGTTGGGGGCTTTGTGAGTGTTATACCTTTTATACTGGGCAGAAGATAAATCATCAATTTGGGCTTCATTTGATAAATGTATTCTGAATATAGGCATGTTACTTTTAAACAAGTCACTTGCCATGTGCAAGAGGAAACCATGCAAGGCCATCACCTCCTTGTAAATGCGGACACAAGTATACAGTTTCTAAACAAAAAGGTTGTAGAAGGGACTGCCAAGCATAGAGACACTGCCTCCTAAGTACCACTGCCATACAAAGACTCTTGTCACCCCATCTGTGTTGTATGGCACAGTAAAAAGGAACAGCCCATGATGCCTCTCTGCTCCTAAAATACATTAAGAGCTAGTGAGACAGCTAAGTGTAACTCTGCCTACACAGCTATGGGGAAGTTATCATCAATAAATGAGTCTTTCTG
>NC_045030.1:162533305-162540598 GCF_008632895.1 Mastomys coucha
AAACTAAAGCATGCTACTATGTTTGCAATCAGGGTGTACTCCTTCACTTTGCAGTTTCTCACTTACTTATCTCATTTGGACTGTGGTATTGTTATCTTGAAATGGTAATTCTCTTCAAAAAGCTCTACCTCTACTGTCATTTTTCACTGGACTCTGTAAGTGGACACATACTCTATTGGACAAAAGAGGACTGTGGCCACTTGGTATATCTATAAACTACCCAGGGGCCAGAGAGGCAAGAGGGCCTTGACCTAAGACTGTTTCACAAGCCAATACTGCAGAGTGGGAGTCCAGGTTCTTGACTCTTCCTCAAGACACTTTCCCATCTGAAAGCCAAGCTAAAAACCTACACTGTTCTACCGCAAAGTGAACATACTATCCCTGATACACAAAACCAATCCTACTTACAGCCTTCCACAGGTTTCCTCCTTCCCATTCCTAAATTTTGGTGAATGTATTTTATCCGACTTATTTTGGAGTCCCAGTTTATTTATTTTAATGTTTTTGTTGTTGTTGTTGTTGTTTATTTTGTTTTGCTGCTACAGCCTCTGGCTTGTGTCTTTTCAAAATTTATAACCTCTAGTATTATGAGATTTTAAATGGTATTTTTTGATTGAGAGTTTCATACAATGTATTTTGATATTTACCTTCCCTAATTTCTCCCATAAGCAGCCTTTCCATTCTCCGTTACTTTCTTTTTTGTTGTTTTTGTTTCCCCATCAATCTGTGTTGCCAGCTAGTCTTGGGTTGGTGTCTGCTCTTGTGTGTAGTCAGCATAATAGCACTCTGACTCTCTCTCTTCTAAAAGCCATCGAAAGAGTATAGCCCCCACCTCTCCCAGCTAGTGGTGGGATCCATGACCACCTTCCATACACTATGCTAGGACTTTTCGCTGTCTGGAGCTTGCACAGGTCTTGTGCATGCTGTCATAATTATTGTGGGTTCATATGTATAACTCCCCTCTTGTGTCTGAGAAAAGTATTTCCTTGATTTCATTCCCCACCCTTGGCTCTGTAGTCCTGGTTGTCCTGGAACTCACTCTGTACACCAGGCTGGCCTCGAACTCAGAAATCCACCTGCCTCTGCCTCCCAAGTGCTGGGATTAAAGGCGTGCGCCACCACCACCCGGCTGGCTCTTACAATCTTTATGTTCCCTCTTTTGCACCAATTCCTGATCCCTGGGGAGATGGGAATATGTCTCATTTAGGACTGAACAATCTATGTTCTCTTATTCTGAGCATATCAACCACTTGAAGGTCTCTGTGTTAACTGCCACCTACTGTAAGAAAAAGCTTCTCAGATGGGGGTTGAGAGAGACTCTTATCTATGGGGATAGCAATAAATCACTAGGAATCATTTTAATACTATTTGCATTTAGCAAAATTACAGTATTGGGTTTGCCTCAAGAATCTATGACCTATATAGCCACAGGTTCTTGGCCCCTTTAATAGTATCAGATATGGGCTCTATCTCATGGAGATGCCCTTTGCTCCAATCAGAATATGGCTGGTTATTCCCATTCTTGCTACTATCATACTGGGGAGTTATCTTGTCAGGGGTTAATTATAGAACTTTTGAGAGGAGGTTAGAATATGATGATAGAGAAGACCCCCATATTCCTTTGCTCCTTCTACATTTGAGAATCATAAGAACTCACACCCATGAAACAAAAGGCCCTTACTAGCCACTGAATCATGCCTACCTTGATCTCTGATTGACAGCCTCCAGAATTGGTAGAAATTCATGTCGGAGGTACAAATTCTCCCACCCATGGTACTTGGCTAACTGACCAGATTAAGATACTCACCTAGTTCAGAAACCAAAGTAACATGTTAAAACTGAGCCCAAAACAGAAACTCCCCTACTCATAAAAAAAGCATTCCAGCTGTTTTGTAGAGCACAGGTACAAAATGCCAGAACTTGGCCTAAAGTAACCAGAAGAGTCTTGTGGAGCCAAAATCTCTGATGAGTAAAACTTCATAAACTAGAACAGAGACCTCAGGGATCTATAACAGAATAGTGATAACAATTATAGGATAAATAAGAATCAACCTTAAGTACCACCTCATTATAATCAACAGCTTCTTAACTTGACACTTCAGTTCCCTTGCTACCAAGCAAATGGGACAAATTTGAGCATGTCTGTCAGTTTATCAATTAGTCTTCATTGAAGTGTACTCTATCTTTGTCTCTATCACAGGGTTTAGTGTATCCCAGGCTGATCTGAACCTTGATATGTAGCCAGTCTGCTCTCATGTCCCATCTGCTTGGATTACAAGCTTATGGCACTGTGCTAAGTTTATGCAGTGCTGGGCACTGAACCTAAGGTGTCAGCCAGGTTAAGCAAGGACATTCCCCAACTGAACAGTAGCCTCAGTCCACAGCCCTTCCTTTCTGCAACCAGATCCTATGGGGTTAGTTTCTATACAACTGAGGAGTGAACTCATTCTGGGTATAGGCTGATCAGTGACATGATGCTCCCTTTAGGAGGTGGGGCAAAGACGCTGTGTTTACACACACACATACACACACAGACACACACAAATGATTAATGTGTTCCATTAGACGGTAATTAAATTAAGAATGGAGTTAGAAAGTTGTTTTTTCTTGTAGAAAGGAAATCTGGCAAGCCCACTTCCAGTGCCTTCTTGACCTCAAATCACGAATACCCAGATATTCCTTGGCTTGTAGAAGGAAAACACTTGTCTCTGTCTAGGGTAGGCTGAGCTTTGACCTTCTAGGTACCTAGCAGGTCTTACCTCCCACCAAAAGAATTGCATCCCTGATACACTATGCTGGCTACCCTGTCTATAGAGATAGAAGCCGTGGTGACCAGGGAGCATAACTAGCTGGGCAGAAGGATGAAGTTTGCCAGAGACCAGTACTACTTCACAATGTCATGGCTGAACCAAGTATTCAAACTAACACCCTGGGAAAATTCAGAAGTGGCAATGCTTAGATGACAAGACTAGCTGCTCCTGGAAAATTTTGTCAGTGTATTATAGACTGAATTGTGTTGTCCTCCACCAAGGTGGTCTTCTACTAACCCCCCTGCACCTACAAAATGGAAACTTCTTTGCAAACAGGGCCTTTGCTGATGATCAAGTTAAGATGGAGGCATTTGGAAGAGGTTTGACTCTAATAGAACTCCTAATAAAAAAGGGTATATGGGGTTGGGGAGGCACAAGTGAGTGAATAGGTAGGAGGGGAGAGTACATTTGAGCAATCAAGCACTAGAGAGGAGGAGGGAATATGAGGAACAAGGAAGTATGAGAGAGGAGTGCTTGGGAGGGAGTTTGAGCAAGCAAGTGAGCATTAAAAGAAGGAGAGAAGGAACAAGGGAGGGATAGAGTAAAAGGGAGAAGGGAGAAGAAGAGGGAGAGAAATAATACATGAAGACAGGTATTGTCCTTCTATAATCCAAGGAATGTCCAGAAGCTAAAAGCAGGATATGGATCAAATCTTTTGCTAGAGGGAACATGACCCATGGTGTTATACTTTTGGCCTCCAGAACCATGAGAATAAAGTTCTGTTGTTTAAACTATTCCATCTGTGGCACTTAATTATGGCCACCTGGCAAACTAAGATAGCAAGCAAAGGTCATATACCAGAGATACCTCAGAGGAAACACCTCACCTGCTCAAGGGAGTGGCCAACACCAATCCATAGAGAAGCAGCACAGAGTACAACAGGGACTTTCTCAGTCAGTCTGGGACACTGCCTGCCTTTAACCACTGTAATCCTGCCCACCTATGGAAGTTATGGGAGATCAACCTTCCAAGGAAAAATATTTTGTTATAAAAACAGAACTTGGAAAATTGAAGCACCATTCAGAGCTGAGAAGAGAGAGGCTTTGGGGAAGAAATGAGGAATAAGCAAAATGGGAAATTTGTATTTTCATTTTACCTTGGTGTTGGGAGCTGTTGGGTGCTGGCCAACACCAGCCACGTAAACTCCAACTCCGTACATCTGCGCAATGCCAGCCACATAGGCATGTTTACTCTGTGCACCTGAGTATGCTTGCCTTTCCTGCTGCACCCTCTCCAAATGGGTGACGCAGTGGTCAGCAGACACTGCTGAGCCAATCAGGCATTGACACATCCACACAATAGGGTTTATAAGCCGACCGCTCCAGAGGATGGGGTCCTTCTCTCTCATAAAACTTGGGCGCTCCTAATAAAGTGTGGTTGAGAAGAATACTGCTGTTGTCGTTGTCCTTCCTGCTGGCAGGTAGTCGCGACACCTTGGCTTTTACATCCTACTTAACCATGACCATGACCATAGGAATTTGCAGCAATTGGGAACACTGTTGCAAAGTTAGTAGTGGGTGGGTGCCCAAAAGATGCCAGGGAAAAATGAGGTCCACATGGTGACTGGACCAATAGTATCAGTACCTTCTAGGAGCTTGTTAAAACCCAGCTGTTCTAGGCCTACAATGAAGGCCCCTCGGTAGGGACTCAGTCATCTGCATTTTACCAAGATTTCCAGGGAAGTCAGATCTGTAGAACTTGTGTTCAAAGAGCCTTTGGTAAAGCAAACACAGAACAGATGAGAGGAGAGGGGCAGCAAAATCTCCAAGAATGCCCTCATACACCACTTTTCTTACACAATTCCATACCCTGCTTTTAAAAAATGAGGTAAATGAAATTGTAAAATGATTACATGTTAGATTTTAACTGAAAGGCCATAAAAGCTCATCACTCACTAGTCCTTCTGCAAGGAGCAAAGGCCATTGACTTTTCTGGGTGATGTGTGCCAGCAAGAATTTATTCCTTACATGACTCACACACAGGATACACCATCCTTAATTTCAGTCCACTTTTATAGCAAGAATTTTTTTTTATTAGGTGTTTTCTTATTTACAAGTATCTCCTTTCCCAGGTTTATAGCAAGAATTTTTAAGAAAACCCTGGAAAGCTGTGAAAGAACTTGAATTTCTCTGATTATCTCCAGTCATTGCTAGCTTCCTGACAATATTCTTGATGGCTAATAGGCTTTACCTAGTTCCTATTTATGAAGCTGGTTTCTGTGTTTCATTGTTTTCATTTTTGATTAGGAATTCCTGGCACTTAATTAAGTTTGTCCAGTAGGATTTGCATACTAACTAAATATCAAGCTATACCTATGTATTCTTGAAAAGATATTCCCTTTAGCATTTTTTTGATAATATGAGGTTGCTTAGCATCTATTGTAATACTTAAAGTACCCGGTAATACTTAAAATTTACACAAATCAGAAGAACCTCCTGATTTTTCCAGATTCTTCCTGTGGAGTATCTCAGCACTTTGATTTCTAGCTTTGCTTCAGAATCTCTCTGTGATGGTCACTGTCAATCATGTGGATGGCTTTTAAACTTTCTCTATCCAGGATTCTGCACCAAAAGCACACAGAGATCACCTCACAGAACTTGCAAAACAACTCTCTGTGTGCTCCTTTTCTCACCTCATAACCATGAAAACGAAGGTCCAGAACAAAAATGTCCCTGAGCAAGTAAAGAGAACACTTGAACAAGCCACCAGTCTTCAGGTTATGCCCTCTTAATCACAAAGAGCCTCAAACCTTTAGCAATATCAATAATTGAACATGATTTGACAGCCATGACAAGGACAAAAAGGGAAATAAATACAGAGCATTTCATTTTCAATAGGGAGCAGTAACTCCGCTAGAGGGTGAACACATTAGGGACCAAAGAAATTGGCAACTGTAGGTTTCCTTTCCTGTTGCTGTGATAAAATAGCCTGATAAAGCAACTTGAGAAAGAGTTTTGGCTCATAATTCAAGGTAATTCATCATGGTAGGGAAGTCAAAGCAGCAAGAGCCTAAAGCAGCTAGTCACCTTATGCCCACAATCCAGAAACAGAGAGGTGAATACATGGTTTCTAGCATTCAGCTCACCTTCTTTCTTTTATGTAGTACAGCATACCAATGTTGCAGCCCATGGTAGCTGAATATTCCCACCTCAATTAATATAATCAAGATAGTCCCCCCAGGCATACCCTGAGTTACATTTCCCATGTCATTTTGAATTCTGTCAACCTGACTAATCATCACAGTAGCTAAATATATTGAAATGTACTTATATGTATCCCTATTGCCCATCATTACCTTAGAGAGTTTTTAAAATATGAATTCTACAGTACTATGATTTTGTTTATGGACTGAGCTCTGAAAGATTGTGTTTCTGTAGATAGGGGATGATCCTTTCTATCTTCTGTCCTGGGTGTGATACAAAGTGAACATCATCATCTCACAAATGACAGCTAATGAATTCACAGAAATACTAAATGCTAATATGTAACCCAATTTGCACATACCTTTTCTGCCAATACTCTGATTCTCAATGATGCCATTTCCACAGATAAAAGATTTAGTTTAAAATGTGGGAGACAATCCAAAATGCATTTAAGTTATATAAAAACCATCAGAGCAGTGAAGTTTTGCTCCCTAGACAGACTGAAGTATAATCTAGACACAAAGAAACTCTGAGGACTCAGTAGGTATCTTTTCTAGAAGTGGTGAAAGGATGTATAAAACTGTTCATCTTATAATTGAGTTTATATGACAGTTGACTTTCACAATACCCTGTAACAGTGAATCCTTCCATACAGTTTAATTTAGTTTCCAGTACTAATCCAGTTGTGACCTGAAAAGGGCCAACAGTGATTACATTACTATGCAATTTAAAACTATGTGTTTAACAGATGAGACTGTCTCAAAAATTAAGTAACTAGAAAATTACTCTAAGAACTTTCAGAAACTTTTAACTGTCAGCTTTATTTAAAAAATATAAATATTTTTACATGTTGGATTTTTAAATCATCATAAAACAAAGAAATCTATGTCAAATAACTCAAAAACACCAACTCTGTACACTAACTTAATACTACAGTATTTAGGATGAATTAGAAATTTTTCATATCAACATTTAAGAAAAAAGTTATTTCTAACATGTTGCTATAATTAAAATAAAACAACCAGTTTTCTTTTCTTCTTCTTTTGTTTTTTTTTTTTTTAAAGATTTATTCATTACATGTAAGTACACTGTAGCTGTCTTCAACACACCAGAAGAGGGCATCAGATCTCATTATGGATGGTTGTGAGCCACAATGTGGTTGCTGGGATTTGAACTCAGGACCTCCAGAAGAGCAGTCAGTGCTCTTAGCCACTGAGCCATCTCTCCAGCCCCTTCTTTTGGTTTTTAGAGAGAGGATTTTTTTGGCTGTCATGGAACTCACTCTGTAGACCAGGCTGGCCTCAAACTCAGAGATCTATGGAGTGCTGGGGTTAAAGGCT
>NC_045030.1:162540662-162555984 GCF_008632895.1 Mastomys coucha
ATGCACTTCTTGTGAATTCTAACACTTAGCCAGATATAATCTTATTCATCAAAGAAACACTGCTGGCATGGTGACTGGAGCCAGGCTCTCAAGGTTTACAGTACACTACTGATGGCAAGCTCCTAGTGGGAATATGGAATGGGACACGATAATTTAAGATAATTGTCAACTTCCAGGGATGGTGTGATCAGCTTTTCATTAATAGTTACATATTGGGACAGAATTAAAAAACCAAGTATTTTGAAATTTTTATGTATCCAGTTGAAATTTCTATCAGGGTCAAATCTGAAATTACATTTAAACATGTAAGTCTTGCAGAGTACATTCGGTATATACTTGTATATTTTGCTCAGGATTGCTATTTAGACCATAGGGATTTTAGAAATATTAGTTACTTTTAAAACAAGAATAAGTGCTTCTTATTCATAATGAATATAGTTAAATTATTTGGCAGGTAAAAGCATCACACACTTTCAGGTTTTATATCTCAAATACTCCTGAGGAAACAGTAAGAATAAAAACAACCTTTTATTCTTTTTTAAAACCTCTTTTCCAGAGGTTGTTAAGATGTCTTATAGAAAAGAACATGAAATACTGCAGTTAATGGGAAAACTAAGGGACTGTTTCCCACTTATACCAAACAGGGAAAAAAATCAAACTGACCTGTTATCTACAATGGAAAATGTGACTAAAAATTTAATGGAGCATGGCATCTTTGCTAAATACAAGATTAAATATGATCACTCACTTGAAAAGTACCCTCAGTGACATTATGAGTACATTTTGTTTGGGGAAAATAGTTTAACAACTTTCTCAGGAAAAATGTTTCATTTTTTTCATAACAAATGAAATAGTGGTTACGAAGTCCAGCGCCACCAAGCAACCTTCATCCTGTCCCATACTGCTGAGAATGAATCAAACGCAGGACGCACATCCAGGATAGTGAATTGGTAGTCCTTGTTGACCTCACCGCCATCATAGTAATCAATCACATACCTAACTTCTGTGCCACAACGATTGATGATCCAGTCATGGCGGTCAAAAGGCAATTCATACCTGTAATGAAAACAGTGTTAAAATGCAGGTCTATATTCTGTTTGTCTTGGTGTTAGCAGAAGACAGTGAAAAACAGCACATACTCATTTGCAAATACCTAGCAGAGGAGATAAGACTTAGTTCATGGTGCTCAGAGAATTAGGTGATTAAGAACTATGATGATGTCAGATCATCTGTCTATAAAGGAATAGGTTCATGGTAAAGAGACTCAGGCCAGGCTAGGTAAGAAGCTGGAGAAATCAAATGTACTAAACAGTCCTATGACACTATAAAATAAGGCAAGATAAAGACCACAAGAGGAGTAAAAGGACAGTTCTAAAGACACCAAAAAAGAGGACAATTCAATCCTTGGAGAGTGAAGCACGAGGCTAGCAACCCAACCCTTATAATTCTGCCCATCTATAAGTAAACTTACGGAGATAAAAAAAGCATAGGCTGGATACTGGAGATTTGGAAGATAGAATTGCTTTTCTTACACTCTGTTTTTGGTGACAGGAATGCTGACTATGGCTTAAGGAATGTCAATAGCAGTTCTGCACTGACACTTACCCCATCCAGGAACGAATTCTTGCCCTTGGTGAATACTGATTTGCTTTACCTCCAAATCGGACCAATGATGGGCCACAAGGACACTCACTGAAAATGCCCAAATAAGAATAGTCTATTAAAAACATTTTCTTTCATTTGACAGGATGTTTTTGCTTTTGAGTAATGTCTTCTTTTCTACATTTATTTGTTATACTACCACATTTACAGAGAATAATAACTTCTAACAAAGTTCAAATAAATTGTTCCTATTTATTAGAAACCTTTTTCTTTCCTTTTGGAATATTTATATCTTTCTGTAGGAATCTGCTTGGCTTTTCTGCCAGATTCAGGAAGCAAGACCTTCTCATTTGAGACAAAGGCACAGGCATACTCTCAGAGAAAAAGTGTTATATACTGTGTATCTTCTTTCTCTTTTGCATAAAGCACTTAGTGTTTCTGCAGAGAAACAACAGAAACTGCTATATAGTCAGCCCTCTGAGTCTATGAGCTCCACTTTCACAGATTCAACCAACTATACATGAACAAAAACTATAACTAAGAACTGGGGTATACAGCTCTGTTGGTATGGTACTTGCCGACCATTCATAAAGCTCTGGGTTCCATGCTTAGTACCACATAAATCAAGTATTGTGATGTACATACGTAGTTTTAGCACTTGGAAGGTGAAGGTATGGAGGATCACAAGTTCAAGGTTATCTATGGGTTATACAGAAGTCAGCCTGGGCTACACAACAGTGTCTCAAAAACAAAGTGTTAACAAACATAAAACTCTGCACTTGCACTGAGCATTATCTGATTTTTATTTCTTTTAATCGTCCCTTAGATAAAACAGTATATCAAATATTCACAAAACATTTATACTGTTTTTAGTCATTATTAGTGACTGTCCAAAATATGTAGGAAGTTGTACACATACTGTATACAAATGCAATGAAATTATAATATAAGGCACTCTCAGTACCCCTGGCTTTTGTTACCCTTGGATGTCCTGGAACAATCCAAGAATATTGTGGGAGGACTTTATTGCTTCATTAGAAGCAATTAGCAGACTTAACTGGAAAAAAAAAGAATGGGGGCTGACTCCAAAGAACTAATTGTAAGTAGTGCTGAACTTCCTTTTTTAAGTAACCTGAACACTGGTAGGATCCTAATTAGAGACCTCAGCTGAAGTCCCTTAGGGGACTGTCTTCTACTGGCAGTGGGTAGACAGAGGCTACCCCTGAAAGACACAAACCAATTGCCCTTATGGGATTGGAAGACTGGTCCAAAAAGACAGGAAGAAGCCACTGTCTTGCCAGCTGTTTTCATTCCTAAGACAAGCTATATACCTACCATGTAAGGGAGAAAAGATTCCATATCAAGAGTACAACAGTCTGACTATGAACTTTCTAGGATCTCGTCTCAAGAGAGTCACAGACAAAGCAATAAACTCAACCTATATAACTTTTCTTCCGGAGACATTAGTGAGGTCTTTTAGGACCTAGTTAATTTTGCTAGAAATCTGCTACATGACCAGTGGTGTTGAAACTGACAATTTGAAAATGCCTGTTGCTCTTATTTCTTTGCTTTTAAAATCACGATACAAGTAAAGAGCAGGTGGCCTTAATTAAAGTACATTTTTAACCTAGGTTATGATAGCTACTTGCAGCTATAATGGCCAGCCAGGTTTTTCCTCTAGGTCAGGGGTTACCAAAAGGAAAAGTCCACCCATCCTACACCTACAATCCAGATGGGGTACTCAAGTACTGCTAATACTGAAATGTTCAATGCAAATACCAAAACCAAGAAGACCACCTTAAAAATAAATCAGTAGATGGTTTTTCTCCAAGAAACTTATTACTCAGGCACTGGAAGGAATTTGAAATGTAAACCAGATTGTGATAGGACCAAGTTCTTTATAAAGATAGTCCTCATTTATCCACTTCTGGAAGATGAGATCTAAAACCAGCAGTATCATTTCACTCCAAAAACACCAAACCTGGGGACAGACATCCTGTAAGTGAGCCTAGCATGCAGAGTTGCTAAAAACCTGCCAGGTGATGTGAAGAAATACTATTCTTTCAATTGACCTATTCTCTCTGAGAAAAGAGACCCATGTGAAGACAGATCTTTAAGGTCAATCCATACAGGGATTCCAATTACTGCTGAAGGAACAAAAAGTTTTTAAAGGAGTTTAAACATACTTACTGAGCATGAAGGGCTTCCCATTTCAAAATCTCCTTCCAAGCTTGCTCATTATTCTGATTGTGAATTCTAATGATATTGTACATATCTTTCTGACTAATATCATCATCCTTCCACTTCCACCTAAGAAAGAACATGTAGTAAAACTTGACAAATGTTATTGATTAAAGTCAAAAGGTTACTCTATGCATACATAAAATATACACTTTTAGAAAAGCTTGCATACACGAAAATTAAAAATTGAAGGTTCATGTTAGTCACTTTTCATGGAATCCTCAAAAGCCATCCTTACACAACCTTCTATTTTTAAGGTGGTATTATTCATTCAGTAGCACTGATAAATAATTTGCCGATTTTTCCTAGTCATTTTATGTGTTTTGTTTTTATATTTCTAAAAATACAAATGCTGTGAGATACAGGTAAATCTCATCAAATCAGTTACAGGTCTAAGTATTAACAAATGGGCTGCTGTCCTTTCCATAAGCAAACAGAATTCCTACATGTTTGCTGGAGCTATAACATTAGGCTTCACCTAATTTTCAACCTGAACTTAAACATCAGGTCTTTCTGGATTTCAAGCTTCCCAATTTTCATTCAGGCCAGGCCTTCTACTGAGGTTTCTGGTGCTTGGGCTGGCTCTCAGACTGGCTACTCAAATCACTGGCCACTTGCTGGTTGCAGCTCTTGGTACCTGTTGCTGGCTTAAATGATAATGGGAACCACTTTCTTATAACAAGTGTCTTCCTGATCACCCCTCAACCCCATGCCTTAGTTCTATTTTTCTAGAAAATCTTGACCTTAATACTGGTCTTGAACTTATATTCTGATTAATGAATATTCTATTATAAACTGTTTAAGTCACTAAAAAATACTTTACATTTTGGAGGCTAAACAAAAGCTCTTTAACATTTAATTCTGAGATAAGTGTGGCAAGCAAATTATCTTCTAAATAATGTTCACTCACCCTTTCCGTAACATGGCATTCCAGAACATCTGTTCAGAAGGATAAACCCACTTTTTCTCAGAGTCGGCTCTTGGAATTGATGACTCCTCTCTTGTGGTAGACAAGGTAAATGGCTGATCTGGGGATGGTGTCTGATTAGGTGGTGGCATCTATAGAATAGCAGTGGATTGTGTCTGAATGTTAGCATTATGGTCTAAACTACAAAATAATCAATACACCCTGGAAAGCAATTCTCCATACAAGAAGCACAAGTTCCCATTAAATCAATGGCATCAGCGTTTCACACCTCTGATATTTTGGTCATACTACTTTTTTGTTGTTTCTCCAATAAATTAACCAGCAAGAAGGAATTTACGGAAGATTTATTCTAACTTATAGTCTGAGGAGACTCAGTTGGCCATGGTAGAGAATGCAAAGGTACATAAAATGCCCTGGGAAGAGATGAGGGTGATTACCAGGTTTGAAGGATCAAGGTTCTCCTTATCCTTAGCTGCAGCACCAGTAACAGGGCATTCCACGTAATCATAGGCCCGGTCTTGGTGAACAGGCACAGAGTGTGCTTTGCTCTCATTGGTCTGGTCAGATGTTCTTGCAGTCACTGGACAGCCTGAAATAATCAAGTATTAAAACACTGTTATTGCTAAATACCATGTCATACCATACTAAGATATAGTGGAAGGGGGTCCTCTTAGTTGGGACCTTAAAGAGCTAAAGTTCTGACCAACACAACTGGAAAACTAAATTTCTTCTACTTAAAGGTGGCAAGAACTAAGCTAGTTAACTTTCTAAAATCCTAAAGATGACATAAATGTACTTTCCCTTTAAAAGAGAAAAAGAAAAAGAAAAAGAAAAAAGAGAAAAAACCCAAAGGGAGAGCTGGCCATACTTTACAAGGTCTCTCTGACTTCCAGCCATTAGTTCCATACAAGAACAGCCCCAATGAGGTAGCAGCTACTATCTGAGCATCTATTGTTAAGATATTCCTTCAAATACTGGATACAGGAGCAGAAAAGCAGCAGATTTTTATATACACTCAAAGGAAAATGTAAATTCCCCTCCGTTCATGTATTTTTCCAAGACTCAAGTAAGCCACAAAAAAATTTACCAGTCATCTGAGGTGCACTAGCACCTCATTGTCAGCAGATAACGTGTACCAAGAAAAGGCAATTTTTTAAAGAAAATGTCCCATCATAGTCTCATCTTTGAGTCAATCCCAAGTTAATTCCCAAGCTCCTAGGGTATTAATCCAGGCAGGTGTGGGGGCTGAGAAGCTTGTCTAAGCATCAGGTGAATGGGAAGGTACTTAAAACATCTGTCCCAGAATAAAAAGCTACTTCTGTCATGAAATCCTTCCTTTTTTCAGAGACCAAGAGGAAATAAAGAATATTATGAATACTATTATATAGAAAGACAAGTTTCTATTTATTCCTTTGGCCTCTTCTACCAGGCTTTATTTCCCAAGACATGTAGCTGCAAGTAGCTGTTCACTTTAGGAGTGAGAATACAGCTGCTATAACTCCCTCTGCTATCATTAAAAACCCCAATCTTCCCAGAGCATCCATCCCAGATGGCTATTGTAAGACAAACAGTGCTACAGTTTCCACATCATATAACCAGGAAGCCCTTTACTCTCCTATAAATATTCACATTCTTACTAATACAAATAAACCAGGATAACAACTCTCTAAAATAGATAAAATATATATTGTGCAGAGAACCACTTGAGGACAGAAGCTCAGAGCAAAGACACATGTGCTTTGTCTGATTTGTCTCAACTTCTGAGAGATACTAGGAGACCATGGATCTGTCCTTGTCCAAAGTCAAAGAATTTTCACTAACTCTGCCACTTACTAGATACATGACTTAAAGTACATAAATTACTCTGAGCTCTAGTTTGTTTCCTTGAGTATAAAACAGTCAGAAAATCTCCCACACTGGTTTATAGAGGTGATAATGTAAACTTTCCTAGGCAAAGGATTTTTTGTCTACTATGTGCACTGCTACTCTCTCTCTGTGAAGAGACAAAAAAAAAAAAAAACAGCAATGCTCATCATAGGATAAGTACCGACCTCTTGGAGAAGGTTGGCTCACGGAGAGAATGAGGAATGGTAACATTGGAAGCATGAGTACACAGCAAACATGCACATGCAGTAAGCAGACAACACTGCCAGTCTAAACTATCTAAAGTAGACATGCACTAATTAAAGAACTTTTTTGTTTCCAACCTAGCACTGACATAATGGTCTATAAATTCACATGGTGAAGGCTTACTTTGACCTAGATGAAGACCATAACAGATATGGGAGTCATTTATTGAAATAGGTAGGCTAAGGTTTATTCAGCTCTGGCATTCTTACTATTTTATGTACCAGAGACTCCATGTCTGAGGCTGCATGATGTTTATTTAGCACTATCTTTAAATACCACCCCACTATATGTTAGTAGTAGCATTTCCTCTCAGTTTGAGAACCCAAAATATGTACTGAATGATGGCTTGTCTCATTCCTGGCTGAGAGCCACTGGTGTAGGCACAGGTAAACTTTGGAGAGATGAGGCTGATTTACAGCAGAAATGCTAAGTTTGCATATATGATCTCAGCCAATCAACATCATAATTCTGTGAAAATTATATTACACATACAGACGACAGGCTGTGAGGCATAAAGAAATTGTTTATGATAGTATCTAATGAGGAGCAAAAATTAGGACCAATCCCAGGGTGCCTTACTCCCAGCTTCACAAGCCTCACTATTAAACTACAACTCTTCCTTTAGAACTGTGGCTCTCAGCCTGTGGGTTGATCCCTCTGGCAACCCGCTATCTCCAAAAATATTTCCATTACGATTCATAAGAGTAGCAAAATTACAGTAATGAAGTAGAAGTGAAAATAATTTTGTGGATGAAGGTCACCACATGAAGAACTGTGTTAAAGGGTCTCAGCATTAGGAAAGTTGGGACCCACTGATCTAGAACCATTATCTCTCTTTTAAATTTCTAGACAGGCAAATTACCTTTCCTTTGCCCTTCATGCATTGGGCATCCTGAAGGTGGTGAAGCTGGCTGATCATCTGAAGCTTTTGAGGTGTTTACTGCAGTAGCAGGAGAAGATGCTGAGGAGCCCATGGCTGTGTTCACTCACAATCTAAAATTCCCAACTGCCAAAGCAAGGAATCAGATTAAAATGTGGAGGCTAGGGTTGGTGAGATGGCTCAGCAGGTAAGAGCATTGACTGCTCTCCCAAAGGTCCTGAGTTCAAATCCCAGCAACCACACAGTGGCTCACAACCATCCGGAATGAGATCTGACGCCCTCTTCTGGTGAGTCTAAAGACAGCTACAGTGTACTTACATATAATAAATAAATCTTAAAAAAAAAAAAAAACTGCGGAGGCTAAACAGTTGATATCCCCTTGTTATTCTGAACCTGGCTGGTCTTCGTTCTTTTTGCCCATCCCATGGGGAAAGTATGAGGTAAGACATGTCCTGGGGCAGTTTTAAAATTAGTGCCTCCTTTGGGAAAATACCGTGAAGCCTATGCCACCATTTGGGGACTCAAAGCCTGGAAACACTTAAGATGCAACCACGTCGTGAAGACGGGTGTAGTCTTGATGGTGGGGTGCAACAGGTGGTGGCATGGGCCCTGAGGGGAAACATACTGAACCAGTCTCGAACCCCTGTCCCCGGAGGACCGGGGCCTCGGGGAAAATAGGAAGATTCATAAAAACGAACCGTTTGAGTGTCACCAAAATGGGAGGCTAGAAGCGGCGAAGGGCAGGAAGTCACCAGTCTTGCCTACCTGTCTATGCGCGTCCCACCTGCACCGCGGTCTGCACAGTGCCCCCGGCTCCAGCCTAACCTGGACGCTGTTCTGTCTCCGAGTCTCCTCTCCGACCGTCCCGCGCGGCCGCGAGCGCGTCGAACCGCCAAGCCGAACACACTCGGCAGCCGCCGACCGCACCGCTGTTTTTCCACACACAGGGTCACCGCGAACGCCCGCTCCGGTCACAGCCGGCTTTCTCGCGCTCCGTTACTTCCTCTTCCGTAGGCGGGACTTCCGGAAGCACGAGTCAAATCTCGCGTTGACGACCAGAACCGTTGTCAGTTGAGGCGGACCTTAGGGCGGATCGGTCCGGCCCTTTCCGCTCTGAGGCCTATGGCGGCCTGGGCCTCCTCTTAGTCTCCGCCTCTACAGGCTGGGCGGTGTTTTCAACTCAGCTGGCTAGTAAGCTGCTCAGGGTGAGAAATTGGGGAGCCGAGGGGGTCGCTTCCGAGGAGTTGTCAAATAGCTGTGTTTTTCATAGTCATCTCCTTAGGTTCTTGAAGGGTCAATTTGTATTTTTCAATGAACAAATAATATTTGGGCTTATTTGTGGAATGAAGTGCTCTAATTCAGTACACAAACTTAAACTTCCTGTGCCTAGCCCTTTCAAGGACTCTGGCAACTGTTGTGAGTGTACCCCATGCAGTCATGGAATTTACAGCTTTTATATAAGTATTATATTTCATATTATATAAAGTAAGTTTTTATATTACTTATGTAGGGTAAACCAGCAGATAGGAGATGGTTATTGTCTTGGTTACATATTTATTAACTTGACACGAGTCCTTGCCTTCATCAGACTGGCCTAAGGGCAAGCCTGTGGGGACATTTTCTTGATTAATGGTTGATGTGGGATGTCCCAGGCCACTGTAGCCGGTACCACCCATGGGCACGTGGTACTTGCTTACTTAAGAAAGCAAGCTAAGTGAGCCATGGGACCAAGCAAGCCAGTATGTGGTGTACCTCCATGGCTTTCGGGTGAGTTCCTTGGAGGCTTCAGGTTCCTGCTTTGAGTTCCTATTCTGTGAGACCCCCATGAATATTCCCCCCTTTCATGTTAATGTGACCATTGTTTAGGTCTTGTTTATGAAGACATTTCTAGAAGAGATGGTTCACAGCAGACTTCCTGGTATTCTGGATCTTAAAATGTTATGCCCCCTCTTCAGTGATATTCTGGGTTTTTGCTAGTCTTTGGTTCTTGTGGGGAGCATTGTCAGTCCAAGTGGCACACCTTCTAAGGAGGTGATTCTAAACTTCTCAATGCTGCAATCCTTTAATACAGATCTTTCATGTTGTGGTAATCCTCCCAAGTATAAAATTATTTTTGTTACCACTTCATAACTATAATTTTGTTACTGTTATGAATAATGTTAATATCTGATATGTTAACTCTGTGGGGATCATGCTCTAAGGTACATGTAATGTGCATATATTTAAATATGCACAAATACATAAATCTAGTCTGTCAATCCTGTTTTGATGTTTGTGTGTATATTTCACAGGTAACAATGTAGTATTAGATAATATATAATATATTTGTGTTGTAACATTTTAAAATTTGTGTCATACATTTTTAAAATTTTGTCCTGTGTGTTCTACAATTCTTTCTTCTCTCATTCAACATGTTGTCCTCATTTTTAAAATATATTATTATTTTTCTTGGCCCCTAGGCTCTTCCTAAATTTTATATCCCTCCTCAAAATTCTTTCTTGTGTCACAATAATTCATTCTATGTCACAATTATTCCTTCTCTTACATTCTGCCCTCTCTCACACAGCTCCTCATGACCATTTCTGGTTATCTTCTACAGTTGTCACTTTTTAATATAATTGATTAGAAGACTCTCAGCTTTCTTGGCCCTGAAATCCAAAAGTTTTGGAGATTGGAGGCAGTAGGAGGTCTCTCACAGGATCACAACCAGAGAACAGAGAATTGGTATGGCTTAGGTATAAGGACAATATCACTAATTCGATAGCAGTCATAGAGAACATGTAACATAGCAAGTATTGTAGAAACTGCTGGGAATACAAAAATGCTGAGCAAAAGCTTTGTTCTTTGGGAATGCGTATTTGAATAATTTAAAGATCAATTAACAGTACAATTCATCTAAAGAGATATTCTAAATCATCTGTTTGATTTTAAACATTATTTGATAGAGAGAGATTCATGGGGAAAGACTGATAGTGAAACTTTGGTTTTTAAAGAGATTTCTCTCTGGAGCTATTTCAAATATATTCAGGCCCCACTATAGATTTGTATAGAAAAGGTCTTGTAACAAAGAAGTATCTGGTTTTATGTGTCTGTTAGTCATGACCATGGGACTTTGAAAAGTTCTTCCAGCTTTGTTAAATGATGGGAGTTTCCTAAACAATTATCATTCCAGAATCTAAATAACTTTCTACAACTTGTTTTCCTAGATTCCTGATCACTGTGAAAGACCTTTGATAAAAGATATTTATTGCCCTGTGTGGTGAGAGCAAGCATTTGATCCCAGCATACAGGAGGCAGAGGTATGTGAATTTCTGTGAGTTCAAGGCCAGTCTGGTCTAGTTTATATAGTGAGTACCAAGCAAGCTAGGCTACATAGTGAGAACATCATCTCAGAAGAAAAAAAGATGTTTATGGATTGCCTAACATGCTTTAACTGACTAATCACTGGTTATTCCTAGCAGCACCAACTGTGGGCCAAGAAGAAAACTCAACCTCCACCCTGCCCCTCATTTCTACCCTAAAAACTGATCAAACTGGTAGGAAAGCTTTCTTACAGACTCCTCTCTTTAGACCTCACCTCAAAGGCCTACAACATCTTAAATCGCTAGTACCCTTGTCTACCATCCAGTATTTTCAGTATCAGAGTGGAGTAACACTATTTTCTTTTTTTTTTTGTTTTGAGACAGGGTTTCTCTGTGTAGCCCTGGCTGTCCTGGAACTCACTCTGTAGACCAGGCTGGCCTCAAACTCAGAAATCCGCCTGCCTCTACCTTCCAAGTGCTGGAATTAAAGGCGTGTGCCTCTGCCACCACCACCTGGTGCCTTTTACATTTTTAATTTAGAGTTTTAACCATAATGAGTGAACAATTTAGTGGCTCTATTGCAGGATATTTGATCACGTTGTAAACATGAGATTGTGAACTTTAAGTATCTGTTTCTAATTGTTGCACAGCCCTTGATCTTACAGATTATTTTTTTTGCCCTAGCACACACCTTTAATCCAAGAGCTAAATAAAGTCAACCATAAGTCAAGAGGCTGAGCAAGCAACCAGCTCATAGGTAGTGAACACAAGTGAAGAGAAAGGAGGGCCATTTAGTTAAAGGGTATTTAAGACAGTGTGGAGAAGGAGAAAGTTTTCTTCTTCCAGGTAATCATCAGTAGAGTAGGAAGGTCAGGCTGGGTACTTCTCTACCTTTCTATGCTATTGGGCTTTCACCTCAGCGTCTGTCTCCTGAGTCTTCATTTGGGAAAATTAAACAGCTGGAATTTTTGTTTTTAAAGCAACATGGCTTGAAGAACATCCACATTATTATGTAACCACCATAGTGAATTGAGATCTGCAAGCTAACTTAGGGATTATTCCTGTATGGTAAACATTTGTAGATGGTATAGAAGAGCTACTGTCTTCCTGGGTTAATTTTTAAAAAAAAAAACGCAAATGACAACATTTTTAGCATTACTGTTCTTCACTTAAAATATTCTTTAAATCTTTCATATTAGTACATGTGCTGTTCCTTTTCATTTGTATTTAATAAATATATACTGTGCCAGTGTATAATTTTAATTATTATACTTTCATAGCTGGCCTCTTACTACAGAACTTCCAGTATTGTAAAATTACCTTTTATTTACATGATTTAATTGTCTCCAAGGCTTATTACCTCAGTCTGCTAACCTAGGCCTTGTCCTGAAAGTTTCTAGCCTCCATACAACCTAATTTAGGCCTAGAATGTTTTCAGCCTCTGAGACTTGCTGTTAACTAAGCTCATTCTTTCTAGTTCTTTCTGATCTCTGGTTGGTTGGCCAATTCAGCTGTTCTGACTCAAATTCTCCCTATGCCAACTGATTCAATCTGGTGTCTCTCCACTTCTGAATTGCTCTGCTTGGCCTCATAATCACTTTTACAATATGTTCTAGTATTTTGGCTCCTTCTCTGACTTGCTCTGTCTTCACTGGTGTCTAGCTTGTTCTGTCTTTAACCTGTCTCTGTACTCTCCTGGTAAAATTGCCTCTTTCATTTTTCTCTCTGTGGGCACTGCTATCTTCTCATGAGAGTTGGGCATATCCTATTCTGTCAAATCTTTCTCTTAATTCCTCACTTTGTCTACCTCTCAATTTAGACATCACTTTCAAACAGTGGTGCTTTCTTCTGCAAACTAACTTTACCTTCGTTGTTTGAGATTAAAAGTGTGTACTGTGTGTGTTTATATTCTAGTCAGAGGGATAAAAGTGTGTGCTAAGGGAGAACCACACCAAAACTAGAAAGTTTTTTTTTTTTTTTTACTTTAAATAACACAATCTTGGGTTTCACAGTGTAATTAAGTATCCTGCAACAGAGTACTTTTTATGAAAAATAGCATAAAGGCTATTGTACTAACAACACTCACACCAAATGAGTGCAATACTTTGAACTGAGATGATCGGCTCAAGAGGAACAAAATATTTTTTGGTTAGTAGGTTGTTATACATTAAATTTTATCTTCTCTGTTGTGACTTTTCCCAGATTTACTGAAGTCTGATTGACAGACTAGGGATATATTTGAGGGTTACAAAAGATGATATGTGCATACACTGTGAGATGGTTACCATGATAATATAATTAGCATATCCATCACCTCTCGTAGTTTCTCTTTAAGTATGCCACATATTAGAATTAATTAGTCACCATAATATACATAAAATTCTCTGAATCACTTTCAGTAGGAGGCAGGTTTTCACTATATAGCTAATGGATGATGTGGAAGCGAGTCATTATGTGCCAGGGTGGTCTTGAATTGGAAGCAGTCCTCATGTCTCATATCTAGGGTGCTGGAATTATAGGCATATACTATCACTGCTAGCTACGGATTCCTCTTATAATGGAAGGTTTGTACCATTTGATGAATATCTTCCCATCTCATTTACCCTTCAACTTCAGATAAACACTCCTTTTCTCTTCCTGCTTTTAGTGATTCTTCATCTAAGTGAGATCATGCAGTATTTTTCTCACTATGCCTATTTTAATTGACATAATATCCTTCAGTTTCATCTGAATTGTCACAAATTGCAGGAATTCTTATTTTTGAAAGCTTAACAGTATTCTGGTGTGTAAGTGAACCAAGACTTAATATATGTGTTCATCAATGAATACATGAAAAATATCCTCATCTTGGTTGTTTACAGCACTTCAGTGAATATGTGGATGTTTGCTTTGAAATAGTAATTAAATTTATTTTGACTATACATCTAGTTATGAAATAGTCTGACCATACGACAATTCTGGCTTTTTTTTCTTTAAAAATTTTAAAATTAAAATATTATTTTGAGGAGCCTCTATTTTTCATAATGGTTAAATTAATTTATTTATATTTTCTGATAGTACACCCAGGTTTTATTTTCTGTAAATACCAATATTTGTGATCCTTTGACTTTCTAGTGATACTCATTTTTAACAGGGATTAAAGAAAACTTCTGTCTTCGTTAGGGTTTTACTGCTGTGAACAGGCACCATGAACAAGGTAATTCTTATAAGGCCAACATTTAATTGGGTCTGGCTTACAGTTTCAGAGCTTCAGTCCATCATCATCAAGGTGGGAGCATGGGAGCATCCAGGCAGACATGGTACAGGCAGAGCTGAGAGTTCTACATCTTGTTCTGAGGTTTTTAATGCCTATGCCCACCCATAGTGACACACCTCCAAATAGTGCCTCTCCCTGGGCCAAACATATTCAAACCACAACAGTCTCCCTGTGGTTTCCCTTTACATCTTTCTAAAAAAATGATGATTTTAATTATGGGAAGGTTAGTATTTTAACTAGGGGAACTACTCTGCCAAACCCACAAAATATCATAGGAACTACTATGAGAGGCATTGACCATAATAGGGTTACATCTATTCATTTAAGAAAAATCATGATAAAGATTTGGGGCATAATTTAAGGAAGAACATGAGCATTTTACTATTGGTATTTATTAGGGCTTATCAGGTTCCTATAAAAAAATCTTTTCTTCTGCTCTTTCACTTCTTTATCAAATTTTGTACTTACCTCCTTTTCTCTTTTTGTGATCTTTCTCTTTCTTCTATCTTTTATTTGCTGTCTCTTCTTCCTTTTTTCTGATGTAAGATTTTTCAGTGTGTAACCTATTGTGCTATACACACACCAGAAGAAAAAGAACTACCTTAGCACTGATATTGAGGACTCAGGTCACTGAGGTTTATAATGCTTGAACATAAGCAGTTTTAATCAAAGTCATCTTCAAATATAAGCCTGGCTGTCTATGTCTGTGGTACCAACCATTTGTAAGCCTAGGATTTTTAGACCAGCTGGGAGAACATAGTGAGATTCCATCTCAGCAACAGTCGCACCACCAACAAAAATGATTTCCAAAGAGGATAGTAGGTAACATCAGAAGCAGAATGTTCTAGCCTGAAAAGTGTCAAGATTGGAATAAAGGAAACCAAAAGACACATGCTTCCCCTTAGGATTTAGCATTGGCCAGATTACTTGGTATGCAGGCAAATGTTTAGAGCTTTGTTAGAACTATTTGAAAGACTAGGGAA
>NC_045030.1:162555994-162563328 GCF_008632895.1 Mastomys coucha
TCGCATATAAATAAAGAAATAAAAAAAAAAGAAATACTACAAGTTTGTTATTTAAGCAGGGTGTAGGAGTAGAGCATAGCAGGTGGTGAACCATGGGGATTTGCTATATTGGAAAAACACACTTAAATATCAACCCTATTGTGGGCTGGATGGTGAAGACTTTTCATTTTTGTGCCTGAAGATAAGCTTTTTATTCTGGAATTGTTTTCCGTGGATTTCTGGAATTCCACCCTTACAAAAACTTATTATTTTATTTAACATGGGTTTGTGAATTTCTTATGCCATAAAAGTGTTTTCTGGGTAGATTACACACAAAAGACTCTTCTTGCTCAACACATAGTTCATGCTTTATATTTTTGAATTCCTACACAATGTATGTTTTATCTTTCAAAGGAGACACTGAATAGTTATGGCAGGTAGACTTTGTGTTTCTGCTTTATACATTGTGGCTTCATAGGTTCCCTTCATGTTACTAATGATAGTTTTAAGGACATGATGATTTGATAATGTTTTTTAGCCCTTTATGGAGGCGTTTGTGTCACAATAGTGTCCAGATTAAAATTCTTTCCCACTTCAAACCATGAAAGAAGATACTACATCTGATCCACTCACTAGTCAACAGATGGTCATCCCACATTACTGACACACCTTCACACAAACACTTCATCATGTCCAGTGTGAAAATAAGAAAGGACAAGTTTAGGGAGACAGAGAAACATAACCTAAATTTTAGCAGTAAGAAAATCTCCAACAAAGACACTGATGAAATTGCCACTAGGGGGCGATGGAGGTTCAGAAACTGCTCTGCTAATCCTCAGGCAAGCACTTCAGCTTGTTTATTTATTCAAAGTTGGAATTTGGATGTGTCATTCACCAAGCACAGGGAAATTCCTGGATGAGAAGCAGAGTCCTGGGGGCAGAGGTGGGGGAGAAATGTACCAGGGCTAGAATTAGCACCTTTGCAGACCACCTTCAAAATGCGCGTGCACACATGCATGAGCAGACACACACACACACCCAAAACCCTTACTTTACCTGAGTGTTTTAAGAATTTCCTTCAGTGTTCTTCAGTCTGAAACAAAGGAAGTCATGTTAAACTGAAAAGAAGTAAGTGAATACAGAAGGGTGCTTGAAAACACATGTGAATTCAGTTTAAGTGGCTTTAAGATAGCTCTTCAGGCACTTGGATCAGAGCTTTGGTTGCTGTGGGTGGGCCTCAGTTTGGTAACTTTTCTGGGGAAACTGGGGAAGTGGCAGAGTTTATCTCAAGGAAGGATGAGTGATAGTTAACACTTCAAGGGACACACAAAATTTCTAATAAGGAGAATTTAGATGGGTTCAGAAAAGTATCCCAGGGAAAACAAAGAAAAAAAATAGGGGACTGGTAAGGTGGCTACGTGGTTAAAGGCACTTTCTGCCAAGCCAACAACTTGCATACAATCCCCAAGACCCACAGAAAAGGAGCAATCCAACTCTTGAAATTTGTCTTCTGGTCTGCATCTGTATATCATGAGAATCAAACACTCAGGCTCACACACATGCATAAACAGAAATGTTTTAAAATATATGTCTTTGTTGCAGGAATAATTTTTTGGCCACTTGACACAATCCTGAGAACTTAATTTCACCTTCCTCATTTACTCAGTGCTTCTAGGAACTGGTATCATAATTGCAGTCTAGCCCAGGCACTCCGTTTTGGCCAGCATAGTCAATCAAACATCAGTGTCAGAAGACCAATTAATAACCATGCTTGGTCTTGTTTTCTTTAAGATTTTCATGAAGAAAATGTTAGCACAAGGATATGTCCTTATTCTACTCCTAAAAGGGATGAAATACAGATATGGAATGAAGTCCAGAATATACTATTGTGAATGCATAGATTCAAGATATTATGGTACATCCTGTGCATCCCAGGATCTCCATTTCTTAGTGTCATGACATAGGATGATCTAGGGATTCAAAGATAGCAGAGCTCATGGATCCTGTGCTTAGTATATTATGTCTTCTAGAATCTATTTTTACATATTGCTAAAGGATACTTAGATAATCTATACTATGACATACAAGTGAAGACATTTTGGGTTTAATTAAAGAATTCAGCCAGAGTACCTTTAAAAAGAGAAAAGGAATGTTTCATTCATATCCCTATCTTTGGATAATGTCTCAGGAAAGGCTGAATCCAGAAGTTTTGCCTGTATCAGCTCAATACCACTCCACACAGGCCTCTTTCCCAGCATTTGAAGCATTCTGCATGCTTCACTAATCATGCAATATTGTTTTCCTACCAGATCAGTTACTGGGTTTATGGAACATTAAGAGCAATAGAAATAATAAAATGTGAGCATTGTGATTGATAATACATTAAGTGTTACATGAAATGACAGACGATGTTCCTCACAGGAACTGATGCTGGCTAGACTGGAGCACCTGGAATCTGTAGGCAAATACTTTGTCTCTGTGTTAACAAATTTTGTTGGTATGATAAATCACCTTTAAAAATGACTTAAATGAAAAGGTATTTATTTTTGGCTTATGATTATTATGATTCATAAAGACGGGGAAGGCATGGCAGAGAAGATCAGGTCACATCATAGCTGCCAGGCAGCAGAAAGATAATGCTTTTGCTAGCTCTATTTCTCCTTTCTTCCTTTGTTTCATTTGGGCCACAGTCTATGGAATGGTGCTATCCACAATCAGAACTACTCTTGTCCTACTAGTTAATACTGGGTATATGAAAGCACACACCCAGATATGTACTTCACTAATCTCCTAGGTGCCTCCCAATCTAAACAGGATGACAATCAAGATTAAACACCTGGGTCTGTATGGACAGGAAGATAAACTTGCCATCTAATGAGTAATCCATTAGTTAATAATAAAATCGCAGTTTCGCTTCCTTAGGCCTAATTAGAAGGTTCTGGGTTTTATGTAAATAATTTGAGAAATTCCTTTACTAATCTAAAAAAGGTCTTGGAAAGATTCGTTTGTTAGCAATGCTTATAAATAGAAACCTTCATTTCAGCCACATGCCACTTTTATCCCTACACTAGAAAAAGTACTGTGATTTCACTACTGAGTGCTAAGAAAGGAACATGCTATGCAATAAAGAAAAGGACCAACAGTCACATTTGGGGCTAAGAGTCTCAGGCTGATCCCTGGAAATCCCTTAAGGTCTACATAATTATTTGCAAGGCTCCCTTAATGTAAGTGCTCTGATTTCTGTGTAAATCCTAGTCATATAAACCACATGCCCTTGCATAAAGCACAAAAGGAAATGAAACAAATTTTCAAGAAATTTAGGACCTATACTAATTATAGTTCCTGCTCTGATAAAAGTGTAAATGTGATAATGTGTGAAGTTGACAGTGGGATGTGCTGACTTGAGTGACAGTAGTTGACCTTCAAGGCTAGGATAACTGTAAGAAGCTATCATGTAGAGCAGATGCCTTCCTCAGGCCTCAAGCTTGACAGCAGCAATCACATACAATTCAGAGCCCTATGGGAAAAACCATAGGCCTCCTGTGGGGGGCCAGGAGGGGCACCCTTTCAGATCATTATGTTGTTGCTCTGGGTTCTCCTCCTACCAGCTGTGTGGATATGGCTATTGTATTGTTCCATATCAGTAAAGTGACTGGGACACTGATTTCATCACATTATCTTGAGGATAAAAGATACAATCACACATTGATTTACTTCACAAACTGCCCCCCCCCCAACTCTCTGTGCAGGGTGATTAAAACTTTTGAGCTTTGGGGGCCATTGTTTCTGAGGAAGCCACCCAATTCTCTCATTGTTGCAGAAGAACAGGCACAGAGTATCATAATAAATCAATATGTTTTTGCTTTGATGAAAGCATATTTACAAATAAAAATAGCCCCTACATTTGGCAGGGAGGTTATACTTTTTTGGTCTTTATGTAATGGTTAGCTCTTCTCAAGTTAACCTTCTTGTTAACTTGTCAGAGAACATTCCAAGAAATGGCCACCCTGTGTCCCCATCCCACTTTACAAACCAAAGGAATAACCCTTAAGGTAACTGGATTTTGATTTGGTCTTTAAGTAGTTAATTTATGTTAAATGAGGCCCTAGGGTTGGTGTACTCAGAAGAGGAAGAGAAGCCAGAGACAGTGCTTATAGACATTCATTGTGTCTGTCACTCTCTATGTACACATAGAGAAAAGACCATGTAAGGACATACTGAGCTTAAGAGTCAGCCTACACCAGAAAGAAACTTTTCTTATGTCTTGTTCTTGTTCTCTGAGCTCCTACAACTCTTGAGATGATACATTTCTGTCATTAATATACTTAGTGTTAGTACCTCCTGTAAATTAATGCAGTCCTTCAATAGCTGTATGAATTCTGAGGCTGCCAGTTTTTTCTTTTTTATATTTTCTTTAAAAAAATATTTGTTTTAGCTAGTCCTAGAGATACCCCCTACAGATTTCCATTCTCACTCACAGCCTTTCCTCACTCCCCAACCCACACCCACATCCAGGTTCCCCTCCTCATCCCCTCTCCTACCCAATACCCTCCTTCAGTCCATCTCCATTGACTATTTTGTTTTCCCTTCCGAGTGAGATTCACACATCCTCCCTTGAGCCCTGATTATTTAGTTTCTTTAGGTCTCTGGATTGTAGAATGGTTATCCTGTACTTTATGGCTAATATAAGAAACTACACATCATACATGTCTTTCTGGGTCTGGGTTACCTCACTCAAGATGAAATTTTCTAGTTCTATTTACCTGCAAATTTTATGATGGAATTATTTTTAATAGCTGAATAGTATTCTATTGTGTAGATGTACTACATTTCCTTTATCTATTCTTCAGTTGAGGGACATGTAGGTTGTTTCCAATTTCTGACTACTATGAATAAAGAAACAGCTGACCTGCCTTAATAACAGAATTCTTAGGCTTAAATTAAATAGAGAGCATGTGGTGTAATATAGTAGAAATAATTACTAGGATATTTCTACTTAAGCTATAGCTTGTATTTGCAAATATTGTCTACTATGGAAAACAGTAATCCTAGGTCTAAGTGATGCAGTCTCTTTTATGCTAAGACTTGTTATTTGGTCATAGAGTAGTATGTGTGCCTGTTTGATTGCTTACTTCTATTCATTTGAGAGGCAGGGAGGCATGGAGAAGAGTAAGAGAGTGAACATACATTACAGGTGATGCTAACAAGAAAAGATTCTAGCTGTAGTGTAGTAGAGTGTTTTCTCTCTGACTTATGCTGGTCATTTATGCAGTTGATAAATTCACATAGTTTCTATGTGATGCCAGTGCTATGAGCAGGTAAAGTGGATAAAGAAATGAGAACAACAAGCCTGGAAAGATGGTTCAGTGGTTAAGAGCACTGGTTGTCCTTCCAGAGAACTTGTGTTCAATTCCTAGTACCCATATGGCAACCCACAACAGTCTGTAACTCCAGTTCCAGGGGACTGGACACCCTTACACAGATATACATGTAGGCAAAACACCAATGTACATAAAATAAAAATAAAGGCATTAAAAAACAATGAAATGTAAAAATAAAAAAAAGGACAACAGGTGCAATCTCTACTGCCATGGAGCTGATGTGTAACAGCAATGGCAGGAAAAGTTGGGCTTTAAACAAAGAATTCAAAAATAGATAAAATCCTTATCGAACATGAACAGTGCTAGAAAGGAAACTGACAGGGTCACATGACAGAAGTAAAAGGCTTGCATGCAGCTGACAAAGTGACAGCCAACATACCTCCCTCAACTTCCCTTCCAGGCTCTTTGCTCTACTCTAAACTCTATGGCTTTCAAGCTCCTTGCAATCTCCTGAACATCTTTAATCAATGTCTATGTCATCTGTAATGTACAGTTTACAACAATCCTAACACTTGTCATTGACTTTGTAGTTCTGGGCTGGGCATTACTATTCAAAGCATTTTATTTTTGCAAAAGCTTTTGGTTGCAGAATAGTTTACAGGAAATGTAAAGATACACAGAAAGTCCCCTTATACTTACATAATTTTTTTCTTTATTTTTAATTACTTATATTTCTATAGTGCATGTATTTCAAGAAATAACTAAATTTGTTATTTTTTAATTATTGCTTTGTTATTTTGCAACACTGGGGACGTAACTTGGGCTTTCACATGTGCAAATCAAGTGCAGGCCATGTTTCCCAACCTGAAGTAAAGTTTTTGATATACTATCCATATTACAAAATGGGTTTCCATTCATTTTTTCCTAGTAGTCTTTTTCTGTTGCAGGACCCTCATTATGGTTTGAACATACAATGTTCCCCAGAGGCTAATTGGTCCCTAGTACTACCTGGCACTACTTGAGGTGCATATTTTCCTATTTTCCTTGGAGGGCTTAGGGGGTAAAGGACGTCCCTGGGACTTTCTTTCAGAGGTTGTGCCTTGTCCCTAGTTGTGTTTGCTTTCTCTGTTTCCTGATCACCAGGAGATGACTAGAATTTGGCCCTGCCTTCTACCATAGTGTTTTGTTTTATCATAAGGCCAGAAGCAATGGAGACAAGACTGTGAGCTGACAGTTTTAAAGATGTGAGCCAAAGTAAACTTTTCCTAACTCTTTGTTGTTCTCCTGAATATTTTGCTCATAACTCACAGAAATTCCATCTCATATGTCACATTATTCTTGATTATCATGTCTCTTTAGGCTTTTCTCAGTGTTGACAGTTTTTTAGACTTTCTTTGTTTCTAATGACAATGGCAGTTTGGTCAGGTCCCTTGTAGACTATCCCGAACTAAGTTTTGTCAGATGGAATACATTATTATTCATCTTCATGGCTACCTTTGATTATAAATATATGAAAACATTGAGGAACAGAGAAATTAAGGAACTCTCCCAAAGTCAGGCAGCCAACAGCAGATTCAAGCCCTGATTTAAACTCCAGACTAGCATAATGTGCCACATATTTATGTTGTTTCCCTAGTATCTGTTAAGTTTCAGACATTGTAAGCATGTCCTCCAGGATTACCAGAGCAGTCTCTTTGTTTCATGTATGTAAGTGGATTGAAACATTTTGATGATATATTTAACTAAATTAGTGAGCCTAGCCAGCTGCTGAACTGATTAACCCTGTAACTTTATTGGCTATTTGTGGGAAGGACAGTTCATTAATTCAGGAAGAACATTACTAAAAAGTATTCAGTGAGCATTATAGTGTTCCTCTGACTACTTTCAAGTGTCACTTGGACTGCTTGTTAGAAATGCACTTCTGCTGGGCGGTGGTAGTGCATGTCTTTAATTCCAGCACTCGGGAGGCAGAGGCAGGCGGATTTCTGAGTTCAAGGCCAGCCTGGTATACAGAGTGAATTCCAGAACAGCCAG
>NC_045030.1:162563519-162573600 GCF_008632895.1 Mastomys coucha
GCACTTTCCTTAAATGCACCTGCCCAATTTACAAGATTATTTTTTGCTATTATTTGTGCTAAAACCCAAGCTATGAGAGTGTTGAGCAAACCAGAACAGTTAATCACCTCACTGTGTGACTTGCTAGAGTTGAGCAATCTTCTTTTAAACTAACTGCAAAGAAGACTATTCGAAATATCTAAGTAACTGAAATCCACTGTGTTGTCAGATAAGGAAATGTATTGCTGAAGGAACTGGGACCAGTTTCTGGAGGTCAGTTTTCATCTGGTTGGGTGGTTGGGTGTGTTTGATTCTATCTGAAGCTGAGGAAGAGTACTAACACACCAGATTCCAGCCAAATAACACTAGCTATATGTCTTTTTAAATTAATTTTTCACCAATATCTCTTGATCATGTTTTTTTCCATTCCCTTACTTCTCCCAGATCCTCCCAACCTCTCTATCACCCTATTTTATGTTCTTTCTCTTTCTCAGTTTACATAAACAAACAAAAATCAAAATTTGAAAATCAAAACATACTAACAAAAAATCCAATAAGACAAATAACAACAACAAAATAAAACATAAAGCCCATAAAATTATGGGTTTATTTTCTGTATGTCAACTACTCCTGGGCATGGGTCCTACTGGGAGTATGATTGACATGCCAAGTGTCACTCCACTGGGGAAGATGATTTTGACTTTCCTAGTATGTACCTATTGTAAATAGCTTCTGGGTTAGAAGTTTTATCTTTGTCCTCTTCCACCTTCTCAATTCTGGGATTTTGTCTGTGTTGGACTTGTTCAGGTCTGTGCATGCTTACATAATCTGTGAGTTTACATAAGTACTCGTCTTGTTGTATATGGAAGACACTGTTTCCTTGGAGTCATCAGTCACCTCTGACTCTTACAACTTTTCTACCTCCTCTTCCAGAAAGATACTTGAGCCTTGAGGAAAGGAGTTTAACAGAGAAATTCCAGTTAGACCTGAGCACTCTTGGGTCTCTCATTCTCTGTACATTGTTGTCCAATTATGGTCTTTGTGTTACTTCCTATCTTCTGTTAGAAGCTTCTCTGATAATAGCGTAGTAATACACTGATCTGTGGGCATTGCAATATGCCATTAGGAGTCATTTTATTGCCATGGTGCTTGTTATTTTTTGCCTGAAGAAAGGTACCACTGATCTTATTGTGGAAGCACACCCCCACATTCCTAGAATTCAGAGGCTGAGGTAGGAAAATTCATATAAATTGGAGGCCAGCCTGGACTACAATCAGAGTTCAAGGCCAACCAGGGACTACCTAGTAAAATCTTATCTCAAAACAAAAGAAACAACAAAAAGCCAAGACCAAAAGAGAACACTATTCTCCAGTTCCACTAACATGTGGTATTTCACTAAACTGTCATGTGTTGATGGCCTCTCTCCAAGTTATCAAATCCTAAGGAGGCCAGTATTGACTTGTTTTTTTATGTATTAACCTATGGTAGTTGTCAACATTTGAAAGATCACAAAAGAGAATTTAAATTCCTTAGTGCTTCAGCTCTAATTTGGCTGTGCAAGATGATCAGTAGGAACAGGACCTAAGTATACATTTTGTAGTTTGATAACTTTGCATCAAAAAGTAACATTGCCCAACAAACACAGAGCAGAAGCCATAATTTTCTTGAAGTCTGTCATATTTTTAAAAAGTAAAGGGGAAGTACATGTTTTTAAGACATAGCCAAATATGGATAGCATTTTTATCACTTAACCTAGAGTCACCATAAATTATCAGTGGTATAATTTACATAAATGTTTTATGCTGTCTTTAAAATCTGGTATATATTTTTCAGTTACAGACTTTGAATATTAGGATGTTAGATTTTCACCAGAAATAATCTGTACTTATATTCATATTTCTAAATTGTTCCAAATATGTTTAAAAATGCCCTGATAGCTGCATTGAGTATTAGTTATTAAATTTAAAGTTGGAATATAAAAAAAAAATCTTCCTTCATGTGATTTTTTTTCAACTTGATGAACCTGCATTTTACTGTGGTTACTTACAAGAATATATGGGTGAAGGGTTACTTACAGGAGAAGAAATTATTCAAACACATGACCATAGCCCCACATAGCAAGGGTAATAATTTATGAAAGCTAGAAACCAGCAGCACACTTCAGAGCCTACAAGAAGTTTGGAGGGTGTCCTTTCTAAGTGGTTCCATGGCTCTAAAATTCTTCCAGGAACTAAGAGGTCTCTGTTTCTTCTAAGCAGTTTGGTTGGTTTCTGCTTCTTCCAGGGAGCTGGGCTTCTTTGAGAGTGATTATTAGCAAACCTTATTGTTTATATTCTCTTTTTTTTATTAGATGTTTTCCTTATTTACAATATCTCCTTTCCCAGGTCCCCCTCCAAAAGAAAAAAGAAAAATAAAATAAAATAGGAAAAAATAAAACAAACAAAAATTAAAATAATCCCCTGTTCCCTCCCCCCCTTCCCCTGCTCACCACCTCACCATCTCCCACTTCCTGGCCCTGGCATTCCCCTATACTGGGGCATAGAACCTTCACAGGGCCAAGGTCCTGTCCTCTCCTCCCATTAATGTCCGACTTGGCCATCCTCTGCTATACACACCTTCATGTGATTTTTTAACAATGACTGAAAGCACTAATGTCTTTCTTCAAAACAAAACCCCTGCTTTTGGCAGAAGAGATAGCTCAGTGGTCAAGAGTGTGTATTGCTCTTGGTAGAGGACCCAGAATCAGGTCCCAGAGCGAACATGTCAGTTAACAACTATCTCTAAGTCCAGTTTTAAGATATCTGCTACCTCCCTCAGGTCCATGCACAAAATTAAATCCATAATTTTTTTTAAGAACACACCTCCTAAAAGAAACTAAAGGATAAAAAGGAAATATGACTAATGTCCCTAATCTTATTAGCATTTTGGTGCTTATAATGTTCAGAGAACTTTTTCAGTTTATAAATCCTCAAAAAGAACTCAGTGAATTTTAGATTTCTTACTCTAAGTTTGTCTTATAGAAAGTAGCAAAGGAGTGAAATAAGCTTTGCTGTAAAGGAATCAATTGAATAATTGAATAAATGTTGAAACAGCATTTCAGAAGCAATTTCTTTCCACACCAGTGTCTGAAGATAATTCCTTTTAAAAAGCATCCACAGGAAAAATACAAGAACTGGGGCTCAGACTTTCCATGTACAAGAGAAGTAAGTGGAACTTGTATTTATTCTGCACAGTACACAAAACCACAGAGAGTCTGGGTCATCAAATACTTCTGAAATGTCTCAAACATTGAAATATACAATGTAGGAACTTACTGTACTTATTTGAAAAGGCAAACCAAAGAATGTAGGGATTAAAGTCAGGTTAAAAATACCAAGCTGTTGTTCAGTCCTAGGGAACCAAAGGAGACTAAGATGAATTTTTAAAAAGCAAGAAATAATGTGTGGTTCAGAAAAGGTTTTAATGTTCTCAGACATACTATTCTAGACAACCTCATATGTATATAAATGCATTTCTCTATAGTAATGGGAGGTTGGTTCCAAAATTCACATGGATGTCAAAATCTGTGGATGTTCATCTCTAATATCAAATGGTGTCATATTTGCATGTAGCAAACATACATCCTTCCCTATATTTTCAACCATCTGTGTACCTAATAATACCTAAAAAGTGCTATAATTGTTACATCTACTGTGTTGTTTAGAGCCTAATGACAAAACATCCATTTGTTTTCAGAACACATACATTTTTTAAAACTCATAGTTGATAAAATTTGTAGATATGGAAGCTCATAGATATTGGGGAATGAGTAAAAAATATAAATATTCTACAAATACAAACTTGGGGAACGAGTAAAAAATATAAATATTCTACAAATACAAAGTTGGGGAACGAGTAAAAAGTATAAATATTCTACAAATACAAACTGAACATGAACACATGTCAGATATTTATCCATCTTATTAAGGTTGAGAACTATGAGGGGTAAAACTAATTCCAGGAGTATTTTGAGGAATTTGGTATTTTAGGTATTTTGATGAATAAAAGTTTTGGCAAAAAGCTTTTGAAGAAGCAGTCAAAATTTATTAATATCTTTCAGAGTAATAAAATGACAGCCTTTCAGAATTGCCTTTTTTGCTGGGTAGAAATCTGAATTTACATTGATCCAGAACATCTGAATTCTAATTACACATAAAACAGAATGTCAAATCATTAGTATATATTATAGATAATGAAGTAATTTTTAGATAGGTCAAATACTGCCTTGGTAAGATTTTAATAATCACACAGTTCTACCTTATCCCAAACTTAGATAATTGTTCTTTAAAAAGTTTTAATTATCTACATTTTAACTAATGAGGAAATTGATGCTTTCAAATGCCAAATGACATAATAATGCTATCACAGGATTACAGAGAAAAAGTGGAACCCAGGTACTTCTGATGCTTACTTTCAATTACTCTCTTCTGGTTAAAAATTCATATCTATCTACCCCATAACATTTTATTTGTGTGTTTGTTTGTTTGTACTGCACACTGCTTAAATGAAATCAGATCAGCATTGAGATGGACAAAAGTCTTCATTATATAATTATTATTATAAGATGGTATCAGTAACAGTAATTTTTGTCTGATCATGAATTTCATTGTGTTTTGTTTATTTTCATAAACATGCTTATACTAGAGGGCTGGTTCATTCTACACAATCAAACCAGACCATAAAGAAGACTTGGACTGTAGAAAGTTATGCCAAAGACAGACTCTAAGCGAGATATGTCTTAGGCTAAAAATGAAAAAGAAAGATTGACTTTGGCAGCAGTGACTTGAAGAGGCTTGAGGGAAGAAAGCTGAGAAAGATCCAGAAATATTTGAATTTTTTTTTAGCTCCCACCTCTTAAATTCAATGATGCTATTTGTAGTGAATTCAGCCTCTTTTGAAATAGACACTAAAAGTTATGTGGCAGCTAGACTATTCATTTTGGGGATTTTGTATATTAAATTAATTCACAGTATCCTTGTTTTTTATAATTGTATAGTATCCATGTTTAATTTTGTAGTACACATATATGATTTATTTGTAATTGACTCTTGTCTTATCAAGATATTATTTCTCATTCATCATGGGCTTATGTGAAGTATTATAGCAAAACTTCACCATTCTGACTAACTAATAAAAGAACCACTCAACAGTAAAAATAAAATCTGATTAATAGACATTTTAAAATGTATTTATAGGTTTTTCTTAAAAAGTACTGGTCAATATCATGTAGGTTAAAATATGATTGTGCAGTAAAGGCCCTCAAAAGATTTACTGTGTTTATTGTTTGAAACAAGATAAGAAATGGTAGACTTATACTTTAGACTAATGTAGCATAGCCTGGACCAGATTTATACTCTTGTCAGAAATAATAAAAAAATTCTTGCATAAAATATATCAGGCAATGGTTTATGAGAAACTGATATCACACAATTTAAGACAGTGATTCTTGAGAGATGGGAAGTGACTTGTGGAAGCCTTAGAATTTTTCAAGCTTATTGATTTGAGAGAGTTTCCAGGCCACCACTCAGGAAGGAGAATCAAGGTACAGTGCAATTTCGTACAATGAACTGATTGAATTGAGGAAGTGGTTCTGACATTCCTGAGAAAGAAGAGTATTTCCTAGGGAAAGGATACTAGAGAACTGTATAATATTCAGTACTATTCAGTGTGTTCACCAGAGAAAACTGCCCAGGTCCAAAGGAAGAATCATCTGAAAATGTACAGAAAGTAGTATGTGTCATTTCCACAAGGATGGAAATGGGGCCTGTTTAAATCATGAAAATCTGGAAAACTTCATTCCTCAAAGACTATTGGATACACTATTCAGGAGGGTCTTGCCTCAGTAGTGGTGCATAGTTATTCTTAAATTAAATACAGCTCTGGTCCTGCCTAATAGATCTTAAGCACAAGACAAGAAATTGAAAAGTTAAGCAGATACATGGAACATACACAAAGGCTTTGACAATAAAGCTATAATATTTGTGCTCAAAATAGACTGCTGAGAAATGGCAGAGTAGATACTGCAGAATAAAGATTAATGAATGTGAAGACATAATGATAGAATTTATATAAGATGAAAGATGGAGGAAAAACTATTTTCAGTGAACAGAATGTCAATGATCTGGGTTAATACATGTAGTCAAACCTGTTTGTGTAACTGGAGTTCCCAAAATGGGGAGATTACAGGGAAAATGTTTCAATAAAAATGACTAAAATATTTAATTTTGATGAATCAATAATCATATATATCTAAGTAGTTAATAAATTCAAAGTTTAAGAACATGAAGAAAAATGACACTAAGATTTACTGTCTACATACCAGTTATAGAGAAGTTTATTAATTCTTCCAGAGAAAATAAGACATACATATAAACGAAACTACCAGTGATGGCCTTCTTACTTCAAACAGTGTGAACAATAAAATAATGAATTTTAATTTGTAAAGTACTAAAGAAACAAAGAACTTGTCTACGTTGAATTCTATACCCAATGAGGATTTTAAAAATACTTTTTCAAACTTACAAAATCTGAAACAACTTATCTCCAGTGTCCTTACACCATAATAAGAGTTAAAAATGATCTGTCAGGCAGAAGGAAACTTATGGCAGCTAGAATTACAAACTCACAAAAGAAAATGCAATTAAAAATAATCTCTATATAAATAAATATGTTTTCCTTACTGTTTAAGTATTTTTAGAGATCATTGAGTATTTAAACAAAAGTAGTTACAATGTCAAATATGTATTACAGGAAAAAATAAATGCATTATATCATCAAAGAATTCAAGGGAAAAATGGAAATGTACTACTGGAAGTTTTATATGCTATACAAGAAATGCTGTAATATCTTTTAGATTAGACTGGTCACAAATGTAACATACAAATATTAAAGCAGCATGTTTTAGTTAATGTACCAATTAAGGCAATAAAATAAAATCACAACAAATAACCAAAATGCTGGTGAAAGAAAATAAAGACTAGAAGGGACAAATAGAAAACAAATAGAAAGATGATATGCTTTAATCAAATCACAGTAATTAGACTCAACATAAATAGTCTAAATACTCCAACAAAAAGTAAGAACTTTAAAGATTTCATTTTATTTTTATTTTTTATCTTGATAGTTTATTAAGTTAAATAAGTAAAACTCTAGATATATACTAATAAGTATTGAAAAAAGGAATTAGGCAGATACTTTAACATCCTGGCTCATTACACATTTCTTTAAGTATCAGTACAAAAAAAGTAACTCAATATCCATGAAAAAATTGCACAAAAGTATAGTTTAGGTTTTCAATACCCACTAAACAGGAATGTGGGTATGATACATGTTGAAACAGGATGAGTCAAGGAAATATGCTAATTTATATAATCTTGGAGCATAAAGACAGATTTGATGGGATTTCAGTCCTATCCACTATTTAGATGAGATAAACTCATAAAGACAGAAGATTTGATTTAGGAGAGGCATGGGGTATGGGAGAATGGAAAGTTATTATAAAAGTTCTCCCTGTAGTTGTGGAAATCCATGAATGGTAGCAAACATATGTAGATCCAGTACTGGGAAAGCTGAGGTGAGAAACAAGTTCAATTTCAAGGCCAGCCTGGGCTACAGAGTGGCTCCTATCTGCCATTTTTGTTTGTTTGTTTGTTTGTTTGTTTGTTTGTTTTTTGAGACAGGGTTTCTCTGTATAGTCCTGGCTGACCTGGAACTCACTCTGTAGACCAGGCTGGCCTTGAACTCAGAAGTCTGTCTGCCTCTGCCTCCCAAGTGCTTGGATTAAAGGCATGCACCACCACTGCCTGGCTTATTTTTTTTAACTTTGAAGCAAGTGTAGGATTTGAAGAATTAACTAGATTTTTTAGTAAAGAAAAGGAGATACACAGAAGAGAATAATTAAATTATTCCTTTTATTTATATTTGATCTCATCCTGTGCTTAAAAGCTGCTAAGGACATCATGAGAAAACTTAGATGTGACAGAAACTTCAGCAAAGTAGGAAGAAACTAAATCAACCTAGGAAAAACAGTAAATTTTTTGCTTCTATTTCTTTAGGGGTTATGGTACTATTTAGATGGTTTATCTGATCCTAATTTAACTTTGATATTTGGTATCTCTCTAGAAAATTGTCCATTTCATCAAGATTTTCCAGTTTTGTTGAATATAGGCTTTTGTACTAGGATCTGATGACTTTCAATTTCCTCAGTTTCTGTTGTTATTTTTCCCTTTCCATTTCTGATTTTATTAATTTGGATACTGTCTGTGCCCTCTGGTTAGTCTGGCTAAGGGTTTATCTATTTTGTTGATTTTCTCAAAGAACCAGCTACTGGTTTTGTTGATTCTTTGTATAGTTCTTTTTGTTTCTATTTGGTTGATTTCAGCCCTGAGTTTGATTATTTCCTGTCATCTACTCCTCTTGGGTGAATTTGCTTCTTTTTGTTCTAGAACTTTCAGGTGGTTAAGTTGCTAATGTATGTTTTCACCAGTTTCTTTTTGGAGACACTCAGAGCTATGAGTTTTCCTCTTAGGACTGCTTTCATTCTGTCGCATAAATTTGGGTATGATGTACCTTCATTTTCGTTAAATTCTAAAATGTCTTTAATTTATTTTTTCCTTGACCAAGTTATCATTGAGTAGGGCATTGTTCAGCTTCCATGTGTACGTGGGTGCCACGCACACTTTCGTGATGGCGGTATTTGAGGCGAAAACTTCAAGGAAAGTCAGCCTCCTGCCTCCACATTGTTGCCTGGCACCCCAAACTCAGAGGTGGCCCAGATATGTCTTCGTACTTGTGGCATGTGGGCTTTCTATTGTTTCTCTTGCTATTGAAGGCCAGCCTTAGTCCATGATAATATGATAGGATGCATGGTATTATTTTAATCTTCTTGTATCTTTTGAGGCCTGTTTTGTGACTGATTATGTGCTCAGTTTTGGAGAAGGTACCATGAGGTGCTGAGAAGAAGGTATATTCTTATGTTTTAGGATAAAATGTTCTATAGATATCTGTTAGATTCATTTGGTCCATAACTTCTGTTAGTTTCAATGTGTCTCTGTTTAGTTTCTGTTTCCATGATCTGTCCATTACTGAGAGTGGGGTATTGAAGTCCCCCACTATTATTGTGTGAAGTACAATGTGTGCTTTGAGCTTTTGTAAAGTTTATTTTATGAATGTGGGTGCCCTTGCATTTGGAGCACAGAGGATCAGAATTGAGAGTTCTTCTTGATAGATTTTCCTTTGATGAGTATGAAGTGTCCTTCCTTAACATTTTTGATAACTTTTGGTTGAAAGTCTCTTTTATTCAATATTAGAATGGCTACTCCAGCTTGTTTCTTGGGACCATTTGCTTGCAAAAATTTTTTCCATCCCTTTACTCGGAAGTAGTGTCTGTCTTTGTCACTGAGGTGCATTTCCTGTATGCAGCAAAATGCTAGGTCCTGTTTATGTAATCCAGTCTATTAGTCTATGTCCTTTTATTGGAGAAGTGAGTCCATTTATGTTAAGAGATATTAAGGAAGACTGATTGTTGCTTCCTGTTATTTTTGTTGTTAGAGTTGGAATTATGTTTGTGTGGCTATCTTCTTTTGGTTTGTTGAAAGAAGATTACTTTCTTGCTTTTTCTAGGGTAGTTTCCTTCCTTGTGTTGGAATTTTCCATCTATTATCCTTTGTAGGGTTGGATTTGGGGAAAGAAAGATATTGTGTAAATTTGGTTTTGTCATGCAATATCTTGTTTTCTCCATCTATAGTAATTGAGAGTTTTGCTGGGTATAGTAGCCTGGGCTGGCATTTGTGTTCTTGTAGGGTCTGTATGACATCTGCCCAAGTTCTTCTAGCTTTCATAGTCTCTGGTGAGAAGTCTGGTATGATTCTGATAGGTTTGCCTTTATATGTTATTTGACCTTTTTCTCGTATTGCTTTTAATATTTTTTCTTTGTTGTGTGAGTTTGGTGTTTTGACTATAATGTGGCAGGTGGAATTTCTTTTCTGGTCCAATCCACTTGGAGTTCTGTAGGCTTCTTGTATGTTCATGGGCATCTCTTTCTTTAGGTTAGGGAAGTTTTCTT